>NC_133326.1:36634478-36934478 GCF_042186555.1 Aquarana catesbeiana
CTATTGCTAGACTTGCCAGGCTTCATAAGTTTGTTGAACAATGCAGCAAGTCCGCATTGCATGACTCCAGATCAACTTTTTTTATTGCAAACATTCCGCAAGTCTGCTGCAAGTTCAGGTTCAGTTATGTTGTGTAATAGTCTACCCACCACAGGGGGTCACTGTGGCTGAATTTTCATGCTGTAGACTTGCAGAGCTCTTGCTGTAGACTCACCAACTTGCTGGGACTGTGACGTTTTAGGGGGCGTGGTCACCGAGTGATGTTGACCACACCCCCTAAAACGTCACAGTCCCAGCATGCCCAGGGACTGTGACGGCATAAGGGGTCGGGGTCTCCGCCTATATAAGTCACATCGGAGCGCTCAGAGACCAGTCCAGCCGGAGAGACTGTCGTGTCAACATCTGGAAAAGAGAAGAGGGAAGAAGACAAGAAGCCAGAAGTCCAGACCTCCGCTGGCAAGAGAGCGGCATGAAGATAGCAGAGGAGCCGGCCGAAGAACTGGAACAACGGGAGAAGAGGAACCGGAGGGACCCCCGAAGCTGGAAGAAGACCCCCCCGGAGCTGTGTAATAAATTACTTCAAAAACCTGTGTAGTGTGTTTTATTATTGACACTTTTTCCCTAGGTGAATGGGTAGGGGTACCATGTACCCCATACTCATTCACATAGGGTGGGGGGCCGGGATCTGGGGGCCCTCTTATTATAGGGGGCTCCCGGATTCCGATAAGCCCCCCGCCCGCAGACCCTGACAACCAACGGCCAGGGTTGTCAGGAAGAGGCCCTTGTCCTCATCAACATGGGACAAGGTGCTTTGGGGTGGGGGGGCCCCGCAGGGCGCCCCCCCTCCCCCCAAAGCACCCACCCTCCCCATTTTGAGTTCATGCGGCCTGGTACGGTTCAGGAGGGGGGGCCCGCTCGCTCGTCCCCACCCCCTTTCCTGACCGGCTGGGCTGCGTGCTCGGATCAGGGTCTGGTATGCATTTTGGGGGGACCCCACGCCGATTTTTCAGCATAGGGGGTTCCCCTTAAAATCCATGCCAGACCTAAGGGCCTGGTATGCCCCACGACGGGGCTTGCAAGGTGTCAATCTCGCCGATAAAAGCGGTTAGATTGACATCCTTTTCTAGTCCCGTCGTACCCGAGTCACGTTCAAAATTAACGGACTTGTCCGTGTGTGGGAAGTCCGTTCATTCTGAAAGTCCGCCATAACTCCGGCGAAAGTCCGTCGGAAAGACGGGCGGACCTAGCCTGCCGGAAAGTCCAGTCGTGTGCAGGCAAGTCCGTCCGTTCAGAAAGTCCGGCGGTAGTCCACCGGATAGTCCGGCGGGAAGAACGTCGGACCAAGTATGCCAGAAAGTCCGCTCGTGTGTACGCGGCATCAGAGACTAAACCTTGTTGCTTACAAGTTAAAATCAGAATTTTTTGCTAGAAAATTACATAGAACCCCCAAACATTATATATATTTTATTAGCAGAGACCCTAGAGGATAAAATGGTGGTCGTTGAAATATATTATGTCAACACCGTATTTGCGTAGCGGTCTTTCAAAGCAATTTTTGGGGAAAAAGTACAATTCAATTAAATAAAAAAAAAAACAACAGTAAAGTTAGCCCAATTTTTTTGTATAATGTGAAAGATGATGTTACGCAAAGAGTTGTGATCTTTATTCTAAGCAAAAAAATAGTGATTCTCATTTTATCCAGAATTGTGCAGCTCTAATGCACATGAGACAATGATTTATAAAATACACATATGAGAACACACACATAGAAAAAAGATATATTTTGGGTAATATACACTTTAATAAATCTATGTATGAGTTTAGAATATAGATATACTTTAAATGGCTACTATTGCAGAAGAATCCCTTTCTCATAACTTTTAATACTCTGCAGTAGGTTATTTCATATAGTGTGCAGTGTAATAATTATGTGCAGATCAAACTGTCTAGTGAAAGTGATAGTAGCAGGCGTTAGGACAGGTTATAATTGGTGGAGCTGACATGTTACTGAACTTGTCAAAACCACATAAAAGTGAAATATTGTTTTTGGGTCGATTTAGACTACTTTCATCACTGCAAGAATCTACTGCAGAGCTACTTGCACTGCTTTCCTTAAATCCCTTCTAGATTGTAAGCTCTAACGAGCAGGGTCCCTCCTGTATTGATTTGTATTGTAACTGTACTGTCTGCCCTCATGTTGTAAAGCGCTGCGCAAACTGTTGGCGCTATATAAATCCTGTATAATAATAATAATATTATGTGACAGGTGTGCTTCGGTTCATATGGCATGCTCATATGCACAAGTCATATTTGTGAGTTTATATACTGTATTAGACATGTGCAATTCGCCTTTTTTTTAGACGAAATTCAGCATATTCTTTCATTTGGAAACATCCGAATGAACGAAAGACTCTTTGACAAATGCATCAGAAAGAATGCAAATCGAAAGAACGAAAATACGAAAACAAAAATACGAAAAAACGAAAAACTATTCAACCTACCAGTTTAACAAATTGATTACATTCGGATAATTTTGTCTTTCATATTTTCGTTCCTTCCAATCACACCATGAAAAACCACCCCTTATTGCTGGGTTTACCGAATCTCCTGTAAACCAAACTTTGCCCAATTTACCCTAACTTTGAAAAAGTAACAGTTTACTTTATCCAGCAGACACTGTTGTAAAGCAATTGTCTCTATCTATTGTCTGTGTTTAGCTGACAGCCTTTTCCTGATTATACAATATAGTTTATCAAACAAGCTTCTGAGCAAATAGCTAAAGATATGGCAGAACTGTGTCGTAGTAACCTATCAATTTTAAAAATCTGACAAGCAGTCACTGTAGTACAACCATGTAGAGACCATGTGGCACTTACAATGTGGCAGTCAGCTCTCCGAAGTCCTCTTAGGAGGTGGAACCCTATCCAGCTTCTCTGGACTGTCCTCTAGGTCAGCCTTTTTCAAACAGGGTTCCCAGGAACTCTAGGGTGCCCACAGGTTTCTTTACAGGTGCCTTGTAAAAAATTCCTTAAAATTGGCCAAAAATTGTTTACAAGTCAGGGGTGGGTGAATCAAGCCTACCTTTAAAGTGGATGTAAACCCGAATTTTTTTTTTTTTTTTTTTTTTTTTAATCATACTGTAGAGTATAAGATTTCCTATCATTTGAGCTCAGTCTTGCCACAAAGAGTTAATCCAGCTCTGAGCAATCCTCTTTTAATGTTCAGTGAGAAAAATCTTGACAAACTGATAAAAACTTTGTCAAATCCTCCCCCTTGCTGTGAGTGACAGGTGATTTACATATCTTGTGCACTGGCCTAAGACATGCATTATTTTTTAAATTCCCTCCCCCACTCCTTTCTTCAGCAGCTCTGCAAGGATTGGCTGTTCCACACCTCAGCATGATTTAGCATGCTGAAGTCATGTGGTTTCTTTCCTGTCTTTTTACTGGATGTTAGAGATCATAGAAGAAGTTCAGTGTTAGAAATACACAGGAGAAAATGCATATTGACAAGGGGAGTGTAGAGGTGGGCGGGGAGTCTACTGACATCACAACTCCACCCACCGAGCTCCAGACAACAGACCCACCCACAGAATATGCAGTTTTTCGGCTCTCATAACAGACAGAAGGGAGACATTTGACAGGTAAAGATACAAGAAAAGCCCGGAGCAAAGCAAATGAAATGACATAGGCGGAGGGCTTACATGACTGGGGAAACAGGGTAATAGCATCAGGAGAGGGAGTGTATCAGGTTGGTGCTGGGGGGAGGGGTTGGAGAGGAGATAAAAGGGAGGCCCCTCCCTATGAGTCATCACAGTTTTGGGAAAAGTTCAGCAGAAGCATGTCAGAGGTGGAGCAGCTCTTGGCCCAGCTCAGGGAGGAAGCAGCGTTTCAGGGTCTCCTGTTGGATGCAGGACACTTTGGGGCTTATTCTAACATGAACAGCAGCAGGTGACATTACAGGGGGGAGGTAGGGCAATCGGGCGTGTAGGCCCAGGCCGCTGGAGCGATTTTCTCACCGGACTGTCACTCTAGGCCACAGCGTCAGTCGGGGGGTACCCTGTCAGGGACTCCCGACGGGACCCCCGGCCTAGTGGGCAGCAGCGCGGGATGGGGGGAGTCCTGTGCGGTCTCCCCTCCAGCACAGGAGGTCACCAGGAGGACAGTCTGGGGGCTCCGGGGCGGCATTGCGGCCTACTAGGCGGTGGAAACAGGAGGGCACGGGCCCCGCCCCAGCGCTACGTCAGTCGGCCTGAGGCCTACCATTGAGGAACAAAGCAAAAGGGGTTCCCGGGCTTTCTTATGCACCGCCAAGGGACCTTAGGAGGAGCAGTGGGGGACAGCCGGGGAGGACTTCCAGGCAAGCGGAGGCCAGCAGGACTGAGGCCCCACACACTGGTCCTGGTAAGGCCGTCCAATAGCCGGTGAGCGGGTACGCAATGCGGGGGGGTTCGGAGGTCAGCGGAACCATCGGCAGCTGGTGCTGTTATGCCTGGCGGGCTCTCATCAGAAGAGGAAGAGGGGTCTGGACAGAGGTCGGCAGGAGAACTGGGAGTTGGAAGAAGAGGCTGCTCCCCCCTCCAGCAGTGCAGTGCAACGTCGTTGGAAAGCAGATGGTCGGCTGATGGGGCAACTCCTGTGCAGCCCAGTAAGTCACCTTTACACGTATATCATGAGGGATTTTCTGTTAGCATAGGGCAAGAGGGCAGGACAGATGGGTCAGGCGGGAAGGACGGCAGTGGCTGAGGCAGCTGGGGGGGCTGCGGGGTTACTGGGTTTTCTTGATGGGACATAGGAATTGATGCAAAAGTTGGGGCATGCGGATAGAGCCCCCGCTGGGCCGGTGTCAGCCGGGGTCTCACCAGCAAGAGTAGTCGGCCAAGCCATTTTGCTGGGGGGTGCGGTAGCTCCGGTAGTTCCGGCCTTGACAACATGCCCGTCACAGGTAACACAGGTGGGGTTACGCAGGGGACGACCAAGGTGGTGGTGGCGGGGGAAGCTGCGGGCAGACAGGAAGTCATCAGACTAGCTGGTTCTGCAAAATGCGAGGTCTATGTTTACTATGAGGGGCCATTGGGTGCACACTTGAAGCCTGAAGTATGAGAAAAGATGTGGTAGGGTGAGTATGCGGAGATTTTTTCCCTGCTGCAGTTAGCAAAAATTTAACCTGGATAGGGTTAAACCGGATCATTCAAAGGAGGACGGAGAGAAGAGGGGAAATCGGTTGATCCCGACGACATTTGCCAACTGGCTACAGGAGTTTTACCATCAGTGCAAGGGTGAGTGGGGAAAAAGAACCCCGAATACTGTTTGGCACTCTTTTGTTACTAGGATTTGATAGGGGAGGCGGATAGAGCTTACGGGGGCACGGAGTGGCTGAGGTATGTTGAGCATTTTCGTCAGTGGAGAGTTATCCGGCCGGCGTTGAGATGGGACCATAAGGACATCAGCCTGTGACTGTGCTTGAGGACGGCTGCGTGGGCTCCGCACCAGTTAATTTTCAGGGGAGGCCGGTGGACTTTCGGCTCAGGGACAGGCGGACGGCAACAAAAAAGGCGTATGCTGGCAGTACAATGCTAGGACCTGCACGTTCAGAGGGATGTGCCGGTACAAGCACTAGTGTTCAGGGGTAGATGGTCTCATCAGTCGTCCAGAGGTTGCAAGCAAGGAATAGGTCGTGCTGGAGAGGCTGGACACAAGAGGGAGGACCACAGTGATGGTGAAAAGGATGTGGCCGTTTTCTCGGTAGGTATCCGAATTGGAAAGTGGCTCAGTTGCGGGATTCAGGTTTCACAGCTGGCGTTAGGATTCCATGTATTTTAGAGGTGATTCCACGGTGTCTTGCACTTTGTGATCGGCCATGCGACAGCCAGATGTAGTTTCTGAGGAACTTAGTAGGGAAGTCGCATGGAGGGCCCCTTTCCGTCTGCACTGTTTCGCTGATTTGGTAGTTTCCTCTTTGGAGAAGTGCCAAAGTAGGAGCCCAACAAATTTAGGTTGATTCACCACTTTCTTTTCCAAAAGGGGGTCGGTTAATGATGCCATTGACCAGGAGACATGTTCGGTGAGTAGTACATCGTTCGCTGCTGCGGTGGGTTGGGTGCGTCATTACGGCAAGGGGGCATTGATGGCGAAGGTGGAGGTGGAATCAGTTTTTCGGTTACCCCCAGTTCACCCGGATAGCTTCCGGTTGCTGGGGGTGTCATTGGAATGAGTAATTTTGCGTCGTCCAATGCCCACCGATGTGTTGCTATGTATTCCTGTGCACTGTTTGAGCAATTTAGCTCAGTTGTGGGAGGGGTGGTAAGGGATGTGTCGGGCGGGAATTCGATCATCCATTACCTGGACGATTTCATTTGCGTGGTACCAGCTTCTTCCAGAATCTGCGTGGGGCTCCTGGCTACGTGGGAACACAGAGCGGACCGGTTTGGAATTCCGGTGGCACCTGAGAAGACGGGGGGGCCTAGCACGGTCATCACGTTCCTGGGCGTAGTCTTGGACTCTGGTGCAATGGAACGCAGGTTGTCGGTAGATAAGCTGGCGAATTTAAAAGGGGATATTGCAGGTGTGATTGGTTTAAGCGTGGTCATCACGTTCCTGGGCGTTGTCTTGGACTCGGGTGCAATGGAACGCAGGTTGTCGGTAGATAAGCTGGCGAATTTAAAAGGGGAAATTGCAGGTGTGATTAGTTTACGCAAAGTCAGCTGCAAGTACTGCAATCGTTCGGGGGTAAGCGGAATTTGGCATGTCACATTCGGCCAATGGGGGCGGGTTTTTCTATCATTGGTTTTTGGCAAGTACAGCCGGGATCAGGTCTCCCACGAGCGTTGTGCGCTTGGTTAAAGTGCACAGGGAGAACTTGAGGGTATGGCATGCCTTTTTTGTTTGGGAATCCTTTCACGGACGGGCTCTATGGATTTTAGGGCCCGTTAGCAATTTTGACATGGAAATTATTACAGATACTGTTGGCTCTATGGGTTTTGGGTTTTTTTATTCCAGGGTCAGTGGAGTGCTGGACCATGGCCGTGGTCATGGCTTGAAGCGGGAGTTAAGAAGAATTTAGTGTTGCTGGAATTGTTTCCGGTGGGGCTGGTGGTGAAATTGTGGGGTGCTTCGTTCAGAGATCTGAAGGGGATGGAAGGAAGGGCTGTCGTTCGTTCAAAAGGCTGGTAAAGGGTCAGCTGGCCTGGCAGTTCGTTTACTGGTGTTGTATTTCAGGTGAGGCATAGGGAAGAGGGGGTGTCCACTCCTGCTGTGAATATGAAGTTAGCTGGTTTAGCTTTCCTATTCAAATTGCAAGGTCAACCTGATTTCACACAAGATTTTGGGGTGAGACGGGCGATTAAGAGTTACCGGCGATCGGTGGCCCGCAGGGATGCCAGGAGATCAGTAACCTTTGTCATGATGCGGGGTATGGTAGCATATTTGGGGGAGTGTGTTGATCTGAATACCAGGCAATCTTGTTCAAGGTGGCCCCTTTTTGTTAGCTTTCTTTGGGGTGTTTCGGATAGAGGAGTTGGTCAGTCCTTAAAAAGGTTCATGGGGGAATTGGGGGTCACGAGGTTATATGTGGAGATGACGGGTTGGCTTTATTTTTGCGTAGATCGAAGACCGATCAAATGGGTAAAAGGGAGGTCAGTACAGGTGCTCCAGTGCCAGGATCACTGCTGTGCCTCATGTAGATGGATCTACTGTATCGCGCTTTCATATTGTTGATGATTTTTTGTAAGAAAATGTTTACGGGCATTGGGGTGGGTAGAGAAGGAGTTTTCCTCTCATTCATTTTGGATAGGGGCTGCTACGGAGGCAGCCAGAAGTGGACTGGATGTGGATTCGGTAAAAGCGTATTGGGTGGTGGGAATCAAGGAGGTCCCAGACAGCAGTTCGGCCTCAACTTGTGGTTGGGTTGTGAAGTATTAGGGTGGGGAGGAGTTTGATGTTAGGCCCTGCGTGGTATGGAATACTATTTGGTCATGGTGTTGGGTTTGCTCTCTTATAATTTCAGAATCGGTGGCAGGAATGGTCTGGATAATGGGTCATTCCTAGGTGTTCTGGGGGGCCAGGAGGGGTGATGTTGGGTAAGAAGGCAGGCATATGGGTTTTTATAGACGGTAGGCTGTATTCGTGGTTGGGAGTCCCTGGGATGTTATGGGGTAGGATTGTTACTGAAGTGCATCGGTATGCAAAAAAGGGACAGGCTGCCCGACGTTTTTGCACGTGGGCGGCAACGGTTTGGGGGTTAGGTCCATGTTGGACATTACGCGGGACATCAAATTCGATGTGCGGCGGTTATTGAGGGACTTTCCTGGCATGGTCATTGTTTTGGTCGGACATGGTGGCTCGTACAACATGGCGGATGGCCAGGTCGGTGGAAAGGGTTAGTAGAGCCAGGAGAAAAATTAATAGGGATGTGAGCAAGTTCATGGTTAGGCATGGGGGATTGGCTATTAGGCACGTGGAATTGGAGTTTGGGAAATGGAGATACCTGAGGGCAGATGGGGTGTATTTGCATGAGGTGGGTATTGACATGTGGGTGTTCGGATTACAAGAGGGTATTCAGAGAGCACTTCGGGTGTGGAGGGGCACCCATAGGTAAGGTGTTTCCTTTGGGTGCTGTGGCGGGTGTTGGTCTTTGCAGGGGAAGGAAGATATTTCAGAAGGAAGAGTTCAGGAACTATCGTTGCTATGGGTCCTGATGGTGGTTTCCAGCTAATGGAGATTAGCTGGAAAGTGTTAATGGGGGCACTGCGGTTAGTGGTTGTCTCTGAGCTAGCATGTCGGCTTGAGGCCTATTAATACACTTGGAGAGGTACCGCAGTGCAGTATTGTTTTTCCACAGATGGTTATGAAGTTCCTGCAAAGACCAACGCTAGGAGATTGATGGGTTGATTAACAGATGTTTCAATGTTTTATGTTAATTTGAATATATATATTTGTTTAAATAAATTAGGCTGCTACGGCCTTGTTAACTCCAACCTTGGTGTGCTCTCAATTAATAAGGTAAGGTTAAGAGGTTGGGGTATATAAGTGGTGGTAGAGTTACCTCTGTTATACAACAGTCATGCAGGAGACATGTATATCCTTATAGATAACCCCTATGGCAGTAGTTTAGAAAGGATGACATTGGGTTTTCATCCACTTGAAGTTACACAAAGCTACAGGTTTTCATTGTGCACCATTAAAACCTTCTAGCCACTGGAAGTGCACCAACCAGGGACCTCATTGGTTGATAAGGAGGATATTGGGCGTCTGCACAGCATCCTTGTTTGCGCCTCCCTGCCCCTCTCTGTCAGCACTGGGGTTGCATTAGTTGAGTGTGGGAGAGAAAACGAGGGGAAAAAAGGAACTTTGGAATGCAACAATGCAACAATGTGTAAAGGACTGTTTTGCTTTGGAAGAATGCCTCACCTCTAAAGTTGGGTGTCCTACGTGTGTGGATGTTGTTGCATTATGTAAAACTATTAAGTAGTTGTTAAGCCACTCTAACCTGTATACACCATCAGCACTGCCTGCTATTGCAGTGTCCCCTTCTGTGTATGATTTATAAAAATAAATGCAGCAAATACCTAATTTCACAGCCAAGATTGTGATCACATGACTGTCCAGCTTTCTCCTGTCCTCCTCTGAGAGATGCAGTGGGTGGGGCTGAGATTTCCCTGCTGACATCAGTCTGGAAGGGAGGAGGGGGGGGGGGAGGGGGAGGAGAGGAGGAGAGAGCTGGCTGTTTATGTGATCGCAATCTCAGCTGTAAAATTAGGCATTTGCAGCATTTATATTTATAAATCATACACAGAGGGGGTCACTGCAAAAGGAGGCAGTGCTGATGGTGTATACAGGTTAGTGTTATTAGAGCAGCAGGAGGGGGGAGAGGTGGCACTGTCACAAGCAGAGGGGGGGGGGGGACACAGGAGCAGAGAGGAGAGCAGATAGCAGGCTGTGGATGATGGAGGCATGTAAACTGACTGTGGTACCAGGCTCAGCAGCCATAATACACCGTGGTCAGTTTACATAGGGGAGGACAGAAACTGGCAGGATAAGCAAGGTTTTTTAGGTGTTACAGGGGGGCAAATAACACAGGACACGCACTGTGTCATATAAAATGCTTTAAAGAAGCAGGATCCATTTTTTCTTTTTTTGGGTTAACAAAAATTAAAAAGGTAAAAAATGTCAGTTTTGCAGTCAAACAGTTTTGATGAATTTATTATACACTATACGTAATACACTCGTAGGTGTTGGCTTTGATAAGCATGCAGCAGTGGCGGAATTATCAGTGCCTCAGCAGTCACACTTGCAACTGGGCCCTGGAGTTCTGCCACTTCAGGGGGCCAGCCTGCCCATTTGCCCGTGTGAGGGGCCCGCCCGCCCACCCATCTGCCAGTGTGAGGGGCCCACCTGTCCATTCTGGCTTTGCTACTGAGGCCCGCCTGTCCATTCGTTTTGCCACGGGAGGGGGGGGTTCTTTCGCCTGCTGGCCGATGAGCAGAGGGGAGGCAGAGCTGAGAGTCTGGACCACCCAGCCTATCTCCACTCCAGAAAGAATCCATGTAGGAAGACAGGGCGGACACTGCAAAAGAAAGTCAGCTATCACCAATCAAGTGAAGGCGGAGGAGCTCTCCCCTCTGTGAAGAGTCCCCATGAGGCCAAGGCATCCCTGGAGGCATGGTGAGACAATTCTGAAAGGGAATCTATTGATTGGCTTAAGTACGTGACAAATTGCCAGTGCAATCAATCCCAACCTTCAGCACCTCTGCCTCTTGCTGATCCCACCCCACTATCACTGCAGATCTCATCCTTACACCCCATCACCTCTACAACAGGGGATAGGGATGATTGAGATCTGTGGTGGTGGGGGATTGGATCAGTAAGAGGCAGAGGTGGTGGTGGGAGAGGATGGCACCACCGCTGCCACTGATGCCACTCAGTGGCGGAACTACCAGGATCACAGCAGTCGCACTTGTGACCGGACCCTGGCATTCTGCCACTGTCGGGCGCCCCAGGGGGGTTGCTAGTCCTTCGGCTTTGAGCGGAGAGCATATCTCTCATATAGCTCAGAGCCAACAGTTCTCCCTGCTCCCCCCTTCCTCCTTACCTCCCTCCTCTGTCGCACGGGATGATACAGACGATCTGCTCCTTCTCCCCCTAGATGATAGATCATCATCATCCCCTCTATCCTCATTATCACTGGAAACAACTTGGCAATATGTTGCAGCTGGGGGAACTTGACTGACAATTTGTTGTTTTCCAGTGTTCTCCCCTCTCTGTAGGCTCACGTTCTTACCTTCCTCTACCTCAGATCCAAGATCCTAATCAAATAATGTCTGTGCATCATCAAAGAGCAAGTGGCTGATGCTGTCTTCAAATAACTCAGCTGACTCCTCCATGCCTGATGCTGGTTAGGGATGAGCCGAACACCCCCCGGTTCGGTTCGCACCAGAACCCGCGAACGGACCGAAAGTTTGCACGAACGTTAGAACCCCATTGACGTCTATGGGACTCGAACGTTCGAAATCAAAAGTGCTCATTTTAAAGGCTAATTTGCATGGTATTGTCCTAAAAAGGGTTTGGGGACCCGGGTCCTACCCCAGGGGACATGTATCAATGCAAAAAAAACTTTTAAAAACGGCCGTTTTTTCGGGAGCAGTGATTTTAATGATGCTTAAAGTAAAAAAAAAAAAAGTGAAATATTCCTTTAAATATCGTACCTGGGGGGTGTCTATAGTATGCCTGTAAAGTGACGCGTGTTTCCCATGTTTAGAACAGTCCCTGCACCAAATGTCATTTTTAAAGGAAAAAATCTCATTTAAAACTGCTTGCGGGTTTAATGTCATGTCGGGTCATGGAAATATGGATGAAAATCAGTGAGACAAACGGCATGGGTACCCCCCAGTCCATTACCAGGCCCTTTGGGTCTTGTATGGATATTAAGGGGAACCCCGCACCCAAATTAAAATAAGGAAAGGTGTGGGGCCACCAGGCCCTATATACTCTGAACAGCAGTATACAGGCGGTGCAAACAAGACAGGGACTGTAGGTTTGTTGTTAAGTAGTTGTTAAGTAGCACTAAATGTAAATAACAGGAACGGATCTAGCTGAACACTGTGAGCAGGACGCACTGCACTAAATGTAAATAGCAGGAACGGATCTAGCTGAACACTGTGAGCAGGACGCACTGCACTAAATGTAAATAGTCTAGCTGCCTGACCGTGGTACTAATAGGATCAAATAGAACACCTGTAATTTTCTTCAGGTAGCTTTATATACTGTAACCAGACAAGCCTGCCTGTCAGTAGGAAGAAAACAGGAACGGATCTAGCTGAACACTGTGAGCAGGACGCACTGCACTAAATGTAAATAGTCTAGCTGCCTGACCGTGGTACTAATAGGATCAAAGATAAAACACCTGTAATTTTCTTCAGGTAGCTTTATATACTGTAACCAGACAAGCCTGCCTGTCAGTAGGAAGATAACAGGAACGGATCTAGCTGAACACTGTGAGCAGGACGCACTGCACTAAATGTAAATAGTCTAGAAGATAACAGGAACGGATCTAGCTGAACACTGTGAGCAGGACGCACTGCACTAAATGTAAATAGCAGGAACGGCTCTAGCTGAACACTGTGAGCATGACGCACTGCACTAAATGTAAATAGCAGGAACGGCTCTAGCTGAACACTGTGAGCAGGACGCACTGCACTAAATGTAAATAGCAGGAACGGATCTAGCTGAACACTGTGAGCAGGACGCACTGCACTAAATGTAAATAGCAGGAACGGCTCTAGCTGAACACTGTGAGCAGGACGCACTGCACTAAATGTAAATAGCAGGAACGGATCTAGCTGAACACTGTGAGCAGGACGCACTGCACTAAATGTAAATAGCAGGAACGGATCTAGCTGAACACTGTGAGCAGGACGCACTGCACTAAATGTAAATAGCAGGAACGGATCTAGCTGAACACTGTGAGCAGGACGCACTGCACTAAATGTAAATAGCAGGAACGGATCTAGCTGAACACTGTGAGCAGGACGCACTGCACTAAATGTAAATAGCAGGAACGGATCTAGCTGAACACTGTGAGCAGGACGCACTGCACTAAATGTAAATAGCAGGAACGGATCTAGCTGAACACTGTGAGCAGGACGCACTGCACTAAATGTAAATTGCAGGAACGGATCTAGCTGAACACTGTGAGCAGGACGCACTGCACTAAATGTAAATAGCAGGAACGGATCTAGCTGAACACTGTGAGCAGGACGCACTGCACTAAATGTAAATAGCAGGAACGGATCTAGCTGAACACTGTGAGCAGGACGCACTGCATTAAATGTAAATAGTCTAGATAGAAGATAACAGGAACGGATCTAGCTAAACTGAATACAGTGTATATATATATATGCAACACCTGGGATGCATATATATACACAATACACTGTAAGTGCAGCTAACTGACTGACTGTTCTGCCTAATCTATCTAACTCAAATCAAATGACACTGTCTCTCTCTCTCTCTATCTCTCAGCACACCGGAACACACACTACACAGGGCCGCCGTGCAGGCGGCCTTATATAGTGTGGGGTGTGTACTAAATCCCCTGAGCCATAATTGGCCAAAGCCACCCTGGCTTTGGCCAATTACAGCTCTCTCTACTGACGGCGCTGTGATTGGCCAAGCATGCGGGTCATAGTGCATGCTTGGCCAATCATCAGCCAGCAATGCACTGCGATGCCGCAGTGAATTATGGGCCGTGACGCGCCACACGAATTTAGCGCGAACGGCCCATAAAGTTCGGAATTCGGCGAACGGGCGAACAGCCGATGTTCGAGTCGAACATGGGTTCGACTCGAACACAAAGCTCATCCCTAATGCTGGTGCTATGGCAGGAGTAGCTGTGGACAAGGAGGCAGAATAAGCCACTCTGGTAGCTGCAGTAAACTTCACACTAGTCTCTGCTGTCCACCTCTGCCTCTGAACACATATGCTGCTGGCCCCCTTACAGTGCCATGGAATGTCTGCATCTCCTTGTTGGCCTCGAGGGGGGAGGGATGCTTATTAATGAAATGTAATAAAGATGTGGAAATGTGTATGTGGATGCACTTTAATCAATAGAAAGTGGTATTTGGTGCACTTTAACTTGAGTACTCACTACATAGATACTCTCCACTGACACACTGTACTGCAGTTTAACTGCACTGATGTACAGCAATAAACTGTGGTAAATGTGCAGTAACGCACTCAAATATACTGCTTTAAACGTACAGTATTGCACTGATATGTACTGCGTTAAATGTGCAGTAACACATCGAAATATAATGCATTAAACGTGCAGTAACACACTCAAAAATACAGTGTTAAACGTGCAGTAATGTACGGGTATATACTGCGTTAAATGTACAGTAACACACTGATATATACTGCGTTAAACGTGCAGTAATGCACTGATGTATACTGCGTTTAAAATGCAGTACCGCACGGACATATACTACGTTAAACATGCAGTAATGCATTAATATATACTGCGTTAAACGTGCAGTAGCGCACTCAAATTTACTGCTTTAAAAGTGCAGTAACACACTCAAATATACTGCATTAAAAGTGTAGTAATGCACTGATATATACTGTGTTAAATGTACAGTAACACACTGATATATGCTCTGTTAAACGTGCAGTAAATCACGGATATCTACTGTGTTAAACGCGCAGTAACGCACAAATATAATACTGCATTAAACATACAGTAGCGCACTGATATATACTGCCTTAAACTACAGTAATGCACTGATATATACTGCGTTAAATGTGCAGTAATGGACGTATATATACTGCGTTATTGTGCAGTAATGCACTGACATATACTGCGTTAAACGTACCGTACTGCACTAATATATACTCCATTAAACGTGTAGTAACGCACAAAAATATATGGCGTTAAACATGCAGTAATGCACTGATATATACTGCTTTAAACTTGTAGTAACGCACCTATATATACTGCGTTAAACGTGCAGTAACGCACGGATATTTACTGCTTTAAACATATAGTAACACACTGATATATACTGTGTTAAAGGTACAGTAATGTACGGATATATACTGAAATGTACAGTAACAAACTGATATTTACTGCGTTAAACGTGCAGTAATGCACTGATGTATACTGCATTAAAGGTACAGTACCGCACTGATATATACTGCGTTAAACATGCAGTAATGCACTGATATATAATGCATTAAATGTACAGCAATGTACTGATATTTACTGCGTTAAACGCACAGTAACACACTGATATATACTGCGTTAAACGTGTAGTAATGCACTGATATACAATGCATTAAATGTACAGCAACGCACTGATATATACTGCGTTAAACGTGCAGTAACACACAGATATGTACTGTACTGTGTTAATTGTGCAGTAACACACTGATATACAGTATACTGAATTAAACGTGCAGTAACGCACAGATATAGTGCGTTAAACTTTCAGTAATACATTGATATATACTGCAGGAAACCTAAATTAAACTGACACTAAAGTAAAAATAAATGGTCACATTACATTTACAAAACTGACACTGAAGTAAAAATGAATGGTCACACTACACTCACACTAAATTATCACTAGATTCACACTAAACTGAAGCAAAATATCACACTAACTCGCTAGTAGCAGTGTTACACACCAATATTACACTACAAATGGCAGCTATGGGGGGAATATTTTTATAGTGTGGGGCGGCACTAATGCCGCGTACACACGGTCGGATTTTCTGACAGGTTGGATGTGAGCTTGTTGGCTGAAAGTCCGACCGTGTGTATGCTCCATCGAACATTTGCTGTCTGACTTTCCGCCAACAAATGTTGGCTAGCAGGTTCTCAAATTTTCCGCCAACAAAACTTTGTTGTCGGAAAGTCCGATCATGTGTACACAAGTCCGCGCACAAAAGTTCACGCATGCTTGGAATCAAGTACAAGCCTGAAGCGCTCGGTCTTGTAAAACTAGCGTTCATCATGGAGATATCACATGACTATTGAACTTCCTTTTTATCGGCTCATCGTACATCTTGTACGTTACCGCGTTCCCATGTTCGTAATTGTTGGCCAAAAACGATGCTCAATTGGTACTAAGGACCCAAAGTGTGCCAAGAAAATATCCCTCACACCATTACACCACCACCACCAGCCTGAACCGTTGATCTAAGGCCGGATTGATCCATGCTTTTATGTTGTTTATGCCAAATTTTGACCCTACCACCTGAATGTTGCAGCTGAAATCGAGACTCATCAGACCAGGCAACATTTTCCAGTTTTCTATTGTCCAATTTTGGTGAGCCTGTGTGAATTGTAGCCTCAATTTCCCGTTCTTAGCCATCAGGAGTGGCACCCAGCGTGGTCTTCTGCTGCTGTATCCATTTTGCTTCAAGGTTCGATGTGTTGTGGATTCAGAGATTGCATTTTGCATACCTTGGTTGTAACAAGTGTTTATTTGAGTTACTGTTGCCTTTCTATCATCTCATACCAGCCTGCCCATTCTCCTCTTACATCAACAAGGTATTTTCATCCATACAACTGTTGCTCACTGGATATTTTCTCTTTTTCGGACCATTGTCTGTAAACCCTAGAAATGGTTTTGTGTGAAAATCTTAGTAGATCAGCAGTTTTTTAAATACTCAGACCAGCCCATCTGGTACCAACAACCATGCCATGTTCAAAGTCACCTAAATCCCCTATATATACTGTATATATTGTGATATTAGGTGTCTTTGTACACACAAACAGCTTTCTTTAGCCAAAAGTAAAGCAAAAATAGTTTGTAGTTCAGGCATAAAAGAGATCACTCCACTGGAGTTAGGGCTCCTCTTCGCATCAGGGTGCAAGACAGGCCGCAGGTGTTCAGCAACCAGTGTCTCAATTGCCAGAGAGTTCACCTTGCTCACACCTTTCCTTTTGCCTCACTGACACAGTTGCTGATCCCTTCCTGAGTCTTTGTAGCAGTGGCGGTGCGTCCATTAAGGGAGCATGGGTGCCGCCCCCTCTCTCCAGCCACCCCCTCTATGGCCATAGGCTCTAATAGGCGTCAAAAAAGGTGACCTGCGAGCGCCATGCTTGGTGCTTGCAGTTCACCCAGGTGTGTTAGAACAGCAAACGAATATATTTGCTTTCCTAACACTGAACCACCTCTCCACCAATCAGGTGCTCGGGTCTGTTACCCGTCACCTAATTGGCTGAAACAACAGGTTGCTGTGATTGGACGCTGAGAGGAGAGGAGAGGATGGGAAGAGACGCATGGAGGACACCACTTGCCGCTGTCACCCGCTGCCCCACCGAGACAGGGTAAGTGCTGGGCAGGCGGTGGGCGAGCAGGCGGGCGGGGGGGTTACAGTGGCAGCATTTGATGGCACAGTGGCAGCTTTGGATGGGCATAGTGGCAGCATTCGATGGGCACAGTGGCAGTATTTGATGGCACAGTGGCACCATATGATGGTACAGTGGCAGCATTTGATGGGCACAGTGGCTGCAATTGATGGGCACTGTGGCTGCGTTTGATGGCACAGTGGCTGCAATTGATGGGCACAGTGGCTGTGTTTGATGGGCACAGTGAGGCTGCAATCGATGTTTTATTTTCAGAATTTTTCAGTTTGTTTGCGCCCCCCCAAAAAATTTTGAGCACCAGCCGCCACTGCCTTGCAGTCAGGGTTTGGAGGTTCTTTCCTCCCAAAACTTTTCAAACCTTCAAAGTTTCTGGGCCACTAATAAGAGTTTATCAATTAAGAGAGCACTGACAATCAGTCCTCTCTTACAAACTGGATTACCCCGGTGAAATCCCTCACTTTGCATTGGTGAGAACCCCTGAGTACTTAACCAACTCTTCAAACTGTCCTCCTTAAAGGGACCACAACTCAAATATTGGGGACACATTCCTGATGCCCTGTACAAAAAAAAAAAAAAAAAAAAATATATATATATATATATATATATATATATATATATATACACACACACTGTGTATAATTTCTGAGCAATCAATAGCATTTGGATTAAGATCAGTGAAAACGCCCTGTTGGATATTCCTTAAGTCATGGACAAACCGGCCTATGGTTAAAATATTATGCCTGTCATTACTATGTACATTTCTTAAGTTAACTTGCTCCCAGGCTTCGGAAATTGCTATTTTTAATCCTGCTGAGAAGTCAAAAGGGTTATCTGTAAGTCATATTACCCAAGGGTCAGAGAAACAAAATATATCACAATTTTTCTCTTTGGTCCAAGGTGTTCTATTTAAATATATACATATTCATTATTCTTGGCTTAAAATTATGCAGTTTTGCATTTTTGCAAGGGTAGCTTGATTTATTATCACCACCTATAAAATCTTTGTTAAAATAATATTCGTACAAAATCCTCAATTGATCAACGATTTAACCACACTACCAGCATACATCTTTGAGTACTGATGTTGCAGGATACTAGGAAAGAAAGGCAGGGAATATTCAGATACTTGGGGCCAAATGCTTCAAATGATACAGAGCAGGGTGCAGACACCAGAAGCGTATGGGCAGCAGGTAAATACCGGGTAGAGCTACGATTTTGTAGCTGCAAAATCAGTAAAGGAAGCCACGTAGGTAAGAATGACAGTTCTTCCCTCAGAGCCACACTGGCACTTTCTTGAGTTCTTCTTAAAATGAATTCAAGTAAAATTGTTGCTTAGAATTTTTTTTGCTTTTATTTCCATGGTTGTCATGAATCTTAAAGCAGATCTTCACCCCAGTACTCAATATATAACGTTGAAAGTTTGTGAAACAGCAATTAACGAAAGACTTATGTATTTTGCTATAGAGGCTATTGTATCATGTATTACCTTCTTATATCTTAATTTAGTAATCTTACCCTGGACACCATGAAGGCAAAGGATTTAGCCCCCTTTTGCTTCCTAGGAATAGGTCCCCGCCCCCTATGATGTGCAGAAGGATCAATGCACACTGAGCACTCTACCGTCTTTTGTTTACATGACAATGTACATTACCTGAGGGCAGGGGCGGCCTGTCCATTAAGGGCGACCGGGCGCCGCAACCCCCCCCCCATCCATGCCTCTGGCCCCCATGCAGGACGCTGGATGCATGAATTCCAATGGGGGGGGTGTTTTTTTGAAGCCCGTGTTTAGAGCCAGAGGCTCTAGTAGGCTTCAAAATAGGGTGGACTTGGGGCGCAGAGCACTGCGAACCGAGCACACCCAGTTGTGTCACAATAGCAAATGAATATTCGCTATATTCACACTGATTCTCCTCCCAGCCAATCAGGAAGCGGGTCTGAGACCCATTTCCTAATTGGCCGAAAGGAGAAGCGTTCCGATTGTCTACCGAAGAGGAGGGAGGAGGATGGAGGAGATAGAATCTGTTGTGATGCCTGCGAAGGAGAGCAGGGGAAGGGGAAGCCAAAGCCGCCCATGATGCCCGCCGTCTGTCGCCTGGGTGAAGCGCTGTCCGCCATAGATGGGGTAAGTGCTCCAGACCCACCCGACCAACTCGACTTGGGCAGCGGGGGGTGGCTGGCTGTAGGTGCACTGTTTGCTGCCCCCCCCCAAAAAAAAAAATTACCACCAGCCACCACTGCCTGAGGGGGAAAAACACTTTTGCCGGAAATCTCCCTAGAAGGAAAATCTTGCAAGATCTTGTAGTATAAATATCTCCCTGGAAGACATTGGTGATGTAGTCTTCCCAGGGTGCAGCTGTGAGACCCTGGCTACATTGCCAGTGCCTCAATTGACCAAGAAGTGGAGATCAGATTTTTTTGTAGTGAAAATGTCTGCATTAAAGAATAAGCTTATATTAAATTTGTATTTTTTTAATACAGAGTGAAAGTATGCATATACAGTACTATATGCTACAGGGGAAGATACACTTGCTAGAAATGGACATCCTTATGAAAAAGAAAGATACAGTACATTTAACTGTAACTGACAAGCTAATTGCTAGTACAGTGATTAGTGTTGGGCGAACAGTTCGGCCCGAGCATGAGTTCGGGCCCAACATTGGCTGTTCACCCGTCTGACAAACACCCGAATTATCAGGGCATTTGTTTGGCCTGCCGAATAACCACAATGCACTGCGCATTTCACTTCAGTGCATTATTGCAGGTTTACTGCAGTATATTGCAGTGTGTTAGTGCATGTTGAACGCAGTATATATCGGTGCATTGGTGCATGTTTACCGAAGTATATTGCAGTGTGTTACTACATGTTTAACGCAGTATACTTCAGTGCGTTATTGCAAGTTTTCTGCAGTATATTGCAGTGTTAGTGCACATTTAGGGCAGGATATTTTCAGTGCGTTATTGCAGGTTTACTGCAATATATAGTAGTGCATTGGTGCACGTTTTAACGCAATGTATTTCAGTGCATTATTGCAGGTTTACCACATTATATTGCAGTGTATTAGTGCATGTTTAACCACCTCAATACAGGGCACTTACACCCCCTTCCTGCTCAGCTTTCAGCGCTGTCACACTTTGAATGACAATTGCGTGGTCATGCTACACTAACCATGTGAAATTTGTATCATTTTCTTCACACAAATAGAGCTTTCTTTTGGTGGTATTACATTTTTCTTAAAAAAAAAAAAGACCGAAAATTTTGAAAAAAAAAAGTTTCTAAATTTTGTAAATAATTAATTTTTCTCTTTCACTGGTGGGCTCTGATGAGGCGGCACTAATGGGCTAATCTGTCCCAACAGGTTGTATGTATAACGTTCCGTCCTGTCCACTTCCCTATAACGGAACATTATACATACAACCTGTTGGGACAGATTAGCACGCCACCCCATACCGGCCGCTGTTGCCCGTTCGTCTCTGCTGTTTTAGTGTGGCGCCCTTAAGCGCCTTGTTACTGTGAGTACCCATTGCGGGATTTGTTTATGATTTTAATAAATTTAGTACATACTGCACCATGAAGTCCTTTTTATGTTGATATATTGAAGTACAAACGGGACTGCTGTGAGGAACAGAGGCACCAGTGCAAATCTATCCAGGACCCTGCATATAACATCGAACCCAGAGAGGTTCTAAGGCGCATTCTGACCAAGCTTAATTGCAAGGTCGCACGCCCTAAGGTGAGGGGCTATCACCTGGGGGGGAGCACTTGTATGAGTGCACAGCACTTTAGTTTGTGTTCACCATAACACATGAATGGATTGTGGAAGATCTGTGGACTGTTAATTTGATCATTGCACAGCAACACAGCACTGAATTGCATAGAATCACATGGATGCAACACCAAATCGCATGGATGCGTTTTTTTGGATTTTTTAACTTTTTATTGTTCGAACATTGCACTAACACCATATTGCATAGATGCAGTACTGATATGCTTGGATGCAACACTAAATCGCATGGATGTTTGTGTTGAATTATCTATTAATGTTTTAAAATTGCACAAGCTTTGTGGAATATTTGCAAAACACAGGCTTATTGGAGCACTTTTACCTATTTATTCATTCATTGAAATGTATTGCACATTAACGTATAGTATAGTATTAATAGTTATTAATAGATTTTGTATATGTTAGGCACAATATCACTTTATTAATATTTTAGTGGAAATTTCTTATTTTTTATTTTGATAAGCGCAGCGTGTGTACAATTTGGTTTAACATGGTACAGATGTGCCACTTTAGAGGCAGACTATATTTAAAGGAATTTTCCATTTTTATTTCAATTTTTTTTGGTTTTACTTTAAGCATCAGTAAAACACTGCTCAAATAAACATTGTGTTTTTTACAAATATTGTTTTCATTGACACATGTCCCCCATACCCTTTGTATGCCCAATTACTTGCATATAAGCCTTCAAATTGGGCACTTCTGATTTTTCCAGTTCCGATCCCATAGACTTTAATGGGGTTCATTATTGGGTTCCGAACTTTTGCGATGCTCCAAAGTTCTGTCGCAAAAAAAACACGGGTCGTTTGGCCCATGTCCAACGATGATATCAGGGACGGGTGGTAGACTGAGGAAGGTGGTAGAAGTATCGGATCAGGCTGAGGGTGAGCCTCAGTGTGAAGGCCACCCATAGAACAATTTTAGAATAGCCATTAAAAGTGGGGGGTGACAACAGCTGTCATGGTGGTGTCATGGGGGGGGGGGGGGGTCAGGAGGACTGATAAAGGATTTATAAAGAATAGGGAAGCAAAAGGAATATATATTGACTTAGGTGGTAAGAATCCCAAGGTTAGGGGATCTGTATCAGAAGGGGGGGTATGCAATTGAACTGCTGGGCTGCCTTCTGGATCTGGAATCTCTGAAAGTGGGTGTTGATTTCATCTGGAATTTTTTTGGTTCAGGGAACCACTGACACCCAAACCCCAATTTTTCCACACCTGTTACTTCTATCCAAAGTCGCGAAAGAGACACCAGAATCTATCCAAAAAATCTCTAATCTTGTCCTGAGTGTACTAAATTGTGGCCTCATACAGACTGGCTCCCCAAACCGTTATTTACAAAATAAAGAAAGCTTGCAGGAAAAATTAATTTTTTTTTTGGCTTTATAAACGTCACATTGCTGCAGCAGGGGATACATGGTACAGATGTGCCACTTTACAGGGAGACTAAATTTAAAGGAACATCTTTAAATATACAACATCTGTCTAAATATGACAACATCTGTCATGGTGGTGTCATTGGGGGGGGAGGTCAGAAGGGCTGATAAAGGATTTATAAAAAATAGGGAAGCAAAAGGAAAATATACTGACTTAGGTGGTAAGAATCCCAAGGTTAGGGGATCTGTATCAGAAGGGGGGTATGGGGAGGTAAGGAGCTAGAGGGAAATGGAAGATTAGAAAGAGGAGATGGGGGGGGGCACAGTCGGATGCATCCATTCAACAGATTATCTTATGCATTAATGGGACAGTAAGGATCTGTCAAGATTAAGATTGTGGTTATGCTTCAGCCAAGGAGGCCATGTTTTCAAGAATTTAGAATAACATTTGTATAGATGTGAGTTTTTTTGTGTACCATGGTGCCCATTATCCATTGCTTCACCTCCATAAAGTTCAGGGAACACTGGGGGGAGATTGGCTAAAACTGGAGCACTCAGGATCTGGTGCAGCTGTGCATTGTTGCCAATTAGCTTCTAACTTCAGCTTGTGGAATTACGTTT
This sequence comes from Aquarana catesbeiana, assembly GCF_042186555.1. Classification (NCBI taxonomy): domain Eukaryota; kingdom Metazoa; phylum Chordata; class Amphibia; order Anura; family Ranidae; genus Aquarana; species Aquarana catesbeiana. The sequence continues at coordinate 36,657,624 of NC_133326.1, forward strand.
TGACAATAAAACCTGGATTTGATTGGTTTCTATGCACAGCTGCCTCAGATTTTGCACGCTCCATTTTTAGTAAATTTCCCCCACTGTCTCCAGGTATTGGCGATAGTTTGGCTGGTGGCTAAAAAGATAAAGGAAACCAGTTTCTCTTCAGGTCTAGTAAGATCAGAGACATGCCTATGAAGCAGTGCTTACCATGGGATGCTAGTTGGATTTTTGCTAACGATAGAGAAAATAAGATTATTCACTCTTATCCACAATCTATGGATTCTTGGGCATGGGCATTACCACCAGATGTGAAAAAAACGTGCCTTGGGCTTCACATGCTTGGAAACACAGGGTAGAGACCAATGGTGCTAATTTAGCTAGCTGGTTATGTAACAAAGGAACAGCATTTTGTGAGCATTCTACTGTGCAAGGATATTGACAGAGCATTTGGCAGTTGCTACCCGGTCTTATTCCAATCTGAAATGTTAAGTGATTCCCTTAGGTCTCGTTCCTATTTGAGAATATATTGAGGCTTGTTTTCATATGTCAGAGAGGCAAGAGTCAAAAGGGAGATTAAGCCCAAGTGTGGGGCGTTTTTGAACATATTTACAAATCATCTATTTTTATTTTTTAAGCCTTCCCCTATGGCCATTTCATTCTCCTCGCCTTCCTCATCTACAGGAGATTTATGAATAGAAATACCATATGGCTTTCCAACTGTCTTTAAAGAGCTAATTTGCAACTTCTCTCTTTTGGGAAAGTATCCACATGCCAGGCTTCCATACTCCACCAGCTTGATCTTTAAATTTTTTTTTAATACCTAAATACCAGTTTAAAGTTCACAAGTTCACAAAACTTATGGCATCAAGTTGGTTTGCAAGGAGTACAGCTACTCTCACATAATGAAAGAACAAGCAACAGCAATCATTTATTTATTACAATGTGAAAGGTGTGATTATCATTCTGATACACTTGGGCTATGCTGTGTGCCAGCGTTACAAAGTGTTTTAGTGTAGCAGTGGTTTCCCTTAGAGGCTGTTTGTAGCACTTTACTAAAAGTTTTACAAGATCTTTGGAATGGTTGGATTCATGTCAACCAAGGGAAGGATAGACACTGGGAATATGGTTTAAAAAAACTCTTACTGAAGACTAACAGAGATTTACAACATGGTACTCCACCAAGGCAAAATGTTGAAAATACAGACTATTGACCTAGAGCTCCGGGATAATCTATTAGAAAAATAATGTGGTACATTGCCTATTTTTTAACATCAGGAACATAACATTCTCCTACCCATGCTCGTATCAAAACACAGTCCTTGAGTTTTGTAGATTGCCCTCTAAGAGATATCATTGGATTGATGATATATTGCTTTTATCTTTAGCTCTACTAGTAAAAAGTACCAGTTCAAGCACAGAAGGGGGGCTAACATTGCAAAGTCCACTATGAAGGAAACACCACCAGTGAAACCAGGTGGAGTTCCTCTTTGTATTTTTTTTTTTAAAGTAGTCCCAAAGCCTAAACATGTTTTGCCTTAATGCGATCCTTGTATTAAGGTAAAAAATGTTTAGGTAGAAGTATGCCCCCTCACTCCCTCTTATACTTCACTCAATCCAGCACTGTATTCATCTGTAGCAGTTCTCTTCATACTTCATGATCTCACAGGCTTGGTTGAGAGCAGCAGGTGCCATTGGCTTCTGCTGCTGTCAGTCAAATCCTGTGATGTGGGAGGGTGGAGCCAAACTGTGCTGTCTGTGTCTATAGACACAGGCAGTGCAGCTTGGGAGCGAGCCCGCATGAGTGCCCCCATAGCAAGCAGCTTGCTATAGGTTACCAAGAAGAGGTGGAGCCAGAAGTGTCAATGGGGGACCCAAGAAGAGAAGGTTTGGGGACTCTTTTTGCAATTTTATAGTATAAACCTGTTTGTTATTTGAAACAAAAAAGTACAGTCAATTTAACTACTTCAATGCCGGACACTTTCACCTGCTTCCTCCTCAGGCCAATTTTCAACTTTCAACGCTTTGAATGTCAATTGTGCAATCATGCAACACTGTACCACAATTACATTTTTTGGGGGTATTTAATCACCACTGGGGTTTTATTTTTTTGCTAAACAAACGAAAAAAAACTGAAAATTTTGAAAAAAAAATGTTTCCTATTTTCGGTTATACAATTTTGCAAATAAGTAATTTTTCTGATGTACACTGATGAGATTGCACTGATTGGCAATGGTAGGCTGCACTGATGGATACTGATGAGGCGACACTGATGGGCATTGATGAGGCGGTACTAATGAGGTAGCACTGATTAGGAGGCACTGATGAGGCTGCACTGATATGGGGCACTGATGGACACTAATAGGCAGCACTGAAAGGCAGCACTGATAGGCGGTATTGATGGACACTAATAAGTGGCACTGATGGACATTGACAGGCGGCACTGATGGGCACTGATAGGCTACACTGATGGACAATGATTGACACTGATGGGGCTGCACTGTTAATTAGGACACTGATTATCAGTGTAAATGTGCTTTGTCAGAATTGTCGGTTACCAGCTCTCCCACCCTCATGCTGTGCCAGCGTGTGAGGATAGGAATGCAAATAACCAGCAAGTTTGTTTACATGTGATAAGCTGTGATTGGATAATTGGACACAGCTGATAGCAAGGTAAAGGGCTGCTGTGATTGACCTTGTACCATGATCTGTGATCAGCTGTGCCTGAAAGACACCCCCCAGGGCCCCCAGGGGGCACGCAGGGGGCATGCAGGGGGTGTGGTTCTGGGAGGACATCCACAGATGCCCTCCCAGAACTGGATGGCTGTGCTGTAGCCATTTTTTGGCTATAGTGTGGCCAAAAGTAGGTAAAGTGTATGTATAGCCAAACCTTTTTTTCCTTGTTTTGGGGAGAATGGGGAAGTTTTAGATTCCCTATCTAAGTCTATATTGCCATCCATGTCCTACTTGGGGAGATTAACTCCTCTATTTGTCCAAAAAAAATACACTGAGGTTTTAGTTGCTCAACATTTGCAAATATGTGTGGAAGGTGCCCTGCTTCATCAGGGCCCATCTGTTTAGTGCAGTCCCAACTTTAGTCTATCGTCCATGTTGGAGTATATATAGTAAAGGATAAATCAATGGCAGGTATGCCTGGAGGCACCTCATTCTTCCTTTAAGGGCACACCAGAAGCCCAGAAAAACACAATGTCAGCAGAATGTATCCAATGTGCCCCTGTGCCTATTCCAGTAAGCGAAACAAACATGGTAACCACCACAATTTTTAAAGCGGAGTGTAGCTGCTGACCTTTAATAAGGTTTAGCGAGCTGGCCGCCCGAAGCCTCGCTCCTCTCCCCCACCTCTCCACAGGGCTGGCATTGCAAGTGTGGGCGCCCAGCTGTGACAGCTTGCGGCTTCACAGCCGGGTGGGCACTGCACATGCATGAGTTGCGCTGTGCTCTTAGTGGCCAGGAAATCTTTTGGGACCTGTGACGTGTCCCAGAAAATTACTGAGAGGGAGGGGGAGAGGAGGAGTCGCCTAGGTGGCGAGGCGACAAAAGCAGGAAGTGGGAGCTGGGTACCTGTCAAAAATAGGTACCCGCTCCTTCCCATAAAAAATTATATGCCAAACGCGGCATGTAAGGGAGCAAGGAGTGCTTAAAGCGGAACTCCGCTTTAACTAGCTTTCAATAACTTCATTTTTTAATTGCTATACAGTATACGCTCCAAGAAGCTTTGCAGCTAAAACCTCTGTTTTTAACAAAAATTGTTAGACCATTTAATTATTTTTTTCTTGTCGGCTATCCGTTATGTGTGCTTGGAACAAGTTTGTTTTGTGTTAAAAATTCCCAAACTTTGTAGAGATTTACTTTCATTTCTGTTCTAAATCCAGGACAGAAGGTGAAGGAAAATATACCCAATAGAATACAGTCAGCAAAAAATAAACTGACAGGGGTTTTAACCCTTTCCTACTCTGCAAATGAAAACTATATAACAAAACTGGGTATACATACACTTTACTTTCCCCATACAGAGATTAAATGTCAACTCCTCGGTGTGTGTTTAATGTGAAGATTAACACAAGTACTTGAGTGCATAACTTATATGGCTACCTTAGGCAATTTTTAGGCTGGGACAGGTTCACAGGTGATGGCATGCCAGGCTCCTTTAATTGTGGCGCGCATCAAGACCTTTGAAAAAAACAGCACGCCTTCTGTGATCATTGATTGTGGCCCATTTTTTTGTTCTTCACCATTGGCCAACTACTGTGATAGGTTTCCCCACTAACCAGTAAACAGAAGGTGGGTCAGGTCAGGCCAGATCTGGAAATCACAGATGGTGGTCATTTTTTGCATATTGGGGTGCCTTGGTTTTAAGGCCTCCTTTATCATTATATAAGTAATGGAATCTTGGAGGTGCCTGCTATTCAATGTAAGTAGTAGCATCATTGCTTAAAGTAAATATTTAATAAATAAAATAAATAAGTAAATATTGTATTCTAATATCTGCGATAACTGTGTTCGGTTAACTCCTTCTCACCTAAGGCTAAAACAAATCTTAATGCCTAAGCCCAATTTTGCAACTTTGACATGTGTTAGTAAAACCTATATATAAGGATTGATTAACTCAAAAAATAGGTGGACTTTGTGGGCACATAATGAGAGGAGAAATCATTAAAAATTTATATATTTTATTACAAGATGATTTAAAAAAATATAGAAAACATACAATCAACACCCTATAAAGACACAGTTACCAGCTACCCAATAGTGCAGTTACAGAAGGCTGGATTGAAAATGTAAGGGTTGACTTAATAATATGTATAGAGAAAATTGATCCAAAAACGCCTCCAGAACTTGCTCGTCGATGCGTTTCACTAAATATTAGCTTCCTCAGGACAAATACTGGGTAGGTGCTGGTAGAAATGTGTATAAGTGTATAAGTACAACAGTGCTTGGCTGGTAAATCTGTAACTCAGAGTATAGGAACTATAGGAACTGTATATATATACGAAAATGATACATACAGGCAGGTCCATAAATATTGGGACATCGACACAATTCTAATCTTTTTGGCTCTATACACCACCACAATGAATTTGAACTGCAGACTTTCAGCTTTAATTTGAGGGTATTTACATCCAAATCAGGTGAACAGTGTAGGAATTACAACAGTTTGTATATGTGCCTCCCACTTTTTAAGGGACCAAAAGTAATGGGACAGATTAAAAATCATCCATCAAACTTTCACTTTTTAATACTTGGTTGCAAATTCTTTGCAGTCAATTACAGCCTGAAATCTGGAATGCATAGACATCACCAGATGCTGGGTTTCATCCCTGGTGATGCTCTGCCAGGCCTCTACTGCAACTGTTTTCAGTTCCTGCTTGTTCTTGGGGCATTTTCCCTTCAGTTTTGTCTTCAGCAAGTAAAATGCATGCTCAATCGGATTCAGGTCAGGTGATTGACTTGGCCATTGCATAACAGTTCACTTCTTTCCCTTAAAAAACTTTTTGGTTGCTTTCGCAGTATGCTTTGGGTCATTGTCCATCTGCACTGTGAAGCGCCGTCCAATGAGTTCTGAAGCATTTTGCTGAATATGAGCAGATAATATTGCCCGAAACACTTCAGAATTCATCCTGCTGCTTTTGTCAGTAGTCACATCATCAATAAATACAAGAGAACCAGTTCCATTGGCAGCCATACATGCCCACACCATGAAATTACCACCTCCATGCTTCACTGATGAGGTTGTATTCTTTGGATCATGAGCAGTTCCTTTCCTTCTCCATACTCTTCTCTTCCCATCACTCTGGTACAAGTTGATCTTGGTTTCATCTGTCCATAGGATGTTGTTCCAGAACTGTGAAGGCTTTTTTAGATGTTGTTTGGCCTCTAATCTGGCCTTCCTGTTTTTGAGGCTCACCAATGGTTTACATCTTGTGGTGAACCCTCTGTATTCACTCTGGTGAAATCTTCTCTTGATTGTTGACTTTGACACATATACACCTACCTCCTGGAGAGTGTTCTTGATCTGGCCAACTGTTGTGAAGGGTGTTTTCTTCACCAGGGAAAGAATTTTTCGGTCATCCACCACCCGGGTCTTTTGGTGTTGCTGAGCTCACCGATGCGTTCTTTCTTTTTAAGGATGTTCCAAACAATTGATTTGGCGACACCTAATATTTTTGCTATCTCTCTGATGGGTTTGTTTTGTTTTTCAGCCTAATGATGGCTTGCTTCACTGATAGTGACAGCTCTTTGGATCTCATATTGAGTGTTGACAGCAACAGATTCCAAATGCAAATAGCACACTTGAAATTAACTTATCTGCTCCTTGTAAATTGGATAATGAGGGAAAAAACACACACCTGGCCATGGAACAGCTGAGCAGCCAATTGTCCCATTAATTTTGGTCCCTTAAAAAGTGGGAGGCACATATACAAACTGTTGTAATTCCTACACCGTTCACCTGATCTGGATGTAAATACTCTCAAATTAAAGCTGAAAGTCTGCAGTTAAAGCAAATCTTGTTCGTTTAACTTCAAATCCATTGTGGTGGTGTATAGAGACAAAAAGATTAGAATTGTGTGGATGTCCCAATATTTATGGACCTGACTGTATACATAACAGTTTGTCTGTAATAGACACAGCTGGGTAGATAAGAGAATTATAGGTCACTATAAAAAAGAATGCATTCATGCAGGTAACTAGAATGAGCAGTTACTACAAGTCTTTAGGATGGACCATAGCTATGTATAAGGTCCACGTTAAAAGAAACAATGCTGGAGTGATTCTCACCTGATGTATAGCAGGTGCATAAATCAGAATATTGTGGAATCAGATATATTCTCATTGTATCCAGGATCAGTGTGTCAGTCCTCCCCCCCTATCAATCACAGCTGATCATCACATGAACCATGAACTGGCATTACTCGGTCCGTGCTGACAGGGAGAGCCGATTGGCGGATCTCCCTGTCAGAGGGGGGGTCTGTGCAGATAATCAGCACATTGATTGTCAGCACAGCCCCTTTAGATGTGCCAATCAGCTGCCAATCAGTGCCCAGCAGTGCCCCAGTAATAAAGTCTGCCAGTGCCCACCATAGTGCCAATCAGTGCCCACCACAGTGCCAATCAGAGCCCACCACTGTGTAAATCAGAGCCCATTACAATGCCAATCAGTGCCCACACATGTCAGTACCTCATCATCAGTGCTGCCCATCAGTGTCACCTGTCAGTGACAATCAGTACCGCCTATCAGTGCCAATTAGTGCCCATCACAGCCGCCTGTCAGTGCCCATAACAGCCACCTCTCAGTGCCCATTAGTGCCACCTATCAGTGCCCATCAGTGCTGCATATTAGTGCTGCCTATTGGTGCCCATCAGTGCTGCATATCAGTGCTGCCTATCAGTGCTGCCTATCAGTGCCTATCAATTCTACATATCAGTACCTCCTCATCAATGCCCATCAATGCCACCTTATCAGTTCCAACTCATCAGTGCCCATCAGTGCCGCCTCATCAGTGCCCATCAGTGCCTGTCAGTGAAGGGGAAAACAAAATTTTATGACAGAAACTAAGAAAAACTTTTTTTTGTTTGTTTAGCAAAAAAAAAAACCCCAGAGGTGATCAAATACCACCAAAATAAAGCTCTATTTGTGGGAATAAAATTATAAAAATTTAGTTTGGGTACAGTGTTGCATAACCGCACAATTGTCATTCAATGTGTGACAGCGCTGAAAGCTGAAAATTGTCCTGGGCAGGAAGGGGCGAAAGTGCCTGGTATTGAAGTAGTTAAGAATCCAAATATTTCCTAATATACACAATATGTCTCCAGCCTTTAGGAATGCATGGGAACTAAATTTACAAAAATGCACCAAAAAATGATGGAATTACTGGTTGCTGATTATATGAAAAATATTAAAGAGGTAGTTGAAATTAAACAGCTGTATGCCCAGAACCAACTACTGCCCTGTTTCCCCGAAAATAAGACCTAGCGTGAATGCCGGTGATGGCTGCAATATAAGCCCTAACCCCCAAATAAGCCCTAGTTAAAGTCCTTGTGGGTCTTATTTTCAGGGTAGGGCTTATTTTCGGGGAAACAGGGTAGGGCTTATTTGGTGGGTAGGACTTATATTGCAGCCATCACTGACAATCACGCTAGGTCTTATTTTGGGGGAAACAGGGTATGCTCACACCCCCCTATATAATTTCAAGGACAAAGAATTAAGCGAACATCTTGAACAGTTCAATTCAGAACTGATCAAAAACAAAGAGCAAAAATTTGCTAGAGACAAAATTGCATTTGCAAAACATCAATCATTACCTAACTCGAGACACTCTCGTGTTTAGAGGCAGGGGGTACAGCTAACTAGGAATTGCAATGAACAGGAAATTAGGGATTCTGACTCCTCTAACGCTTCTAACAACTCTCGCTTTTCACAAGGTATAACCAGATCCCATGGAAGAAATCGTAATCCTCAAAAGAAACCTTTCAATCATAGTAATGGACGCACACAAGGTGATAAGAAAAGGCTTCTTGACTAGCACACTAGATCTAACCCTAATGAGAAGGGTTCAAATACACTTGCTAATAAACCAACTACAAAAGAAGCGAACACCATGATAGGGGTAATTCAAACTGCGCACAACCTTCCTCTCTTTCTGGCACATTTACACCTTCGTTTTTTTTCTGGCCCAAAGGAGGGGGTGGCTCCTCCACCAAAAGAAAGGAAAGTAAGCAGCAACCTAGATCCATTTGTAGTCAAGACCACATAAGGGATACTGCCCTTAACCACTTCAATACCAGGCACTTTCCCCCCCTTCCTGCCCAGGACAATTTTTAGCTTTCAGCGCTGTCGTACTTTAAATGACAATTGTGCGGTCATGCAACACTGTACCCAAACTAAATGTTTATATTTATATTTTCTTCCCACAAATAGAGCTTTCTTTTGATATTTGATCACCTCTGCGGTTTTTAATTTTTAATTAATTTCGCTTTAAACGAAAAAAAAAAGAGTGACAATTTTGAAAAAAAACTGATGGGCACTGATAAGCAGCACTGACGGCACTGAAAGGGGGAACTGATGGCACTGATAGGTGGAAGAGAATGAGAGACATGAGCAGCAATCACAGAGTTCACAAGCTGTGAAAAGGGATGTAACTCCTAATGTCCATACGGATAACATCTCCCACATCCCTATAAAAAAGAAATCAGAAAAATTTCCCCCACTACAAATTAATCCAAATATCTGGGCATTTGTTACACAGGTCACAAAAGAAATTGAAAAGTTCAAAATATACTCTCACAATGTGGACAATTTATTCCCTATCCAGAAACAGGCCCATCAAAAGCTTTGTTCACAAGAGGGAATTGTTATTAAACCATTGGATAAAGGGGGCAACATTGTCCTCATGGATAAGGTCCAATATGTGGCCATGTATAACAGAATCCTAGACAATGAGGATTGGAATAAAAGGATTTCTGTAGAACATGCTAGTAAAGTCCAGGATGAGTTTCATTTACTTCTTCTGGACTCTTTTCATAGTTACATAGTATACATAGTAGGTGAGGTTGAAAAAAGACACAAGTCCATCAAGTCCAACCTATGTGTGTGATTATGTGTCAGTATTACATTACATATCCCTGTATATTGCGGTCATTCAGGTGATTATCTAATAGTTTCTTGAAGCTATCAATGCTCCCCGCTGAGACCACCGCCTGTGGAAGGGAATTCCACATCCTTGCCGCTCTTACAGTAAAGAACCCTCTACGTAGTTTAAGGTTAAACCTCTTTTCTTCTAATTGTAATGAGTGGCCACGAGTCTTATTAAACTCTCTTCTGCGAAAAAGTTTTATCCCTATTGTGGGGTCACCAGTACAGTATTTGTAAATTGAAATCATATCCCCTCTCAAGCGTCTCTTCTCCAGAGAGAATAAGTTCAGTGCTCGCAACCTTTCCTCATAACTAAGATCCTCCAGACCCTTTATTAGCTTTGTTGCCCTTCTTTGTACTCGCTCCATTTCCAGTACGTCCCTCCTGAGGACTGGTGCCCAGAACTGGACAGCATACTCCAGGTGCGGGCGGACCAGAGTCTTGTAGAGCGGGAGAATTATCGTTTTATCTCTGCAGCTGATCCCCCTTTTAATGCATGCCAATATTCTGTTTGCTTTATTAGCAGCAGCTTGGCATTGCATGCCATTGCTGAGCCTATCATCTACTAGGACCCCCAGGTCCTTTTCCATCCTAGATTCCCCCAGAGGTTCTCCCCCCAGTGTATAGATTGCATTCATATTTTTGCCACCCAAATGCATTATTTTACATTTTTCTACATTGAACCTCATTTGCCATGTAGTCGCCCACCCCATTAATTTGTTCAGGTCTTTTTGCAAGATTTCCACATCCTGCGGAGAAGTTATTGCCCTGCTTAGCTTAGTATCGTCTGCAAATACAGAGATTGAACTGTTTATCCCATCCTCCAGGTCGTTTATGAACAAATTAAATAGGATTGGTCCCAGCACAGAACCCTGGGGAACCCCACTACCCACCCCTGACCATTCCGAGTACTCCCCATTTATCACCACCCTCTGAACTCGCCCTTGTAGCCAGTTTTCAATCCATGTACTCACCCTATGGTCCATGCCAACGCACCTTATTTTGTACAGTAAACGTTTATGGGGAACTGTGTCAAATGCTTTTGCAAAATCCAGATACACCACGTCTACGGGCCTTCCTTTATCTAGATGGCAACTCACCTCCTCATAGAAGGTTAATAGATTGGTTTGGCAAGAACGATTCTTCATGAATCCATGCTGATTACTGCTAATGATATCATTCTTATTACTAAAATCTTGTATATAGTCCCTTATCATACCCTCCAAGAGTTTACATACTATTGATGTTAGGCTAACTGGTCTGTAATTCCCAGGGATGTATTTTGGGCCCTTTTTAAATATTGGTGCTACATTTGCTTTTCTCCAATCAGCTGGTACCATTCCAGTCAATAGACTGTCTGTAAAAATTAGGAACAACGGTCTGGCAATCACCTGACTGAGTTCCCTAAGTACCCTCGGATGCAAGCCATCTGGTCCCGGTGATTTATTAATGTTAAGTTTCTCAAGTCTAATTTTAATTCCGTCCTCTGTTAACCATGTAGGTGCTTCCTGTGTTGTGTCATGAGGATAAACACTGCAGTTTTGGTTACTGAAGCCCCCCCGATTCACTTGTGAAGACTGAGGAGAAGAATAAATTCAATACCTTTGCCATCTCCCCATCCTTTGTAACCAGATGTCCTTCCTCATTCTTTATGGGGCCAATATGGTCTGTCCTCCCTTTTTTACTGTTTACATACTTAAAGAATTTCTTGGGATTTTTTTTGCTCTCCTCCGCTATGTGTCTTTCATGTTCTATCTTAGCCAACCTAATTGCACCCTTACATTTCTTATTGCATTCTTTATAAATTCTGAATGCTGTGGATGATCCCTCAACCTTGTATTTTTTGAAGGCCTTCTCCTTTGCTTTTATATGCATTTTTACATTGGAGTTAAGCCATCCAGGATGTTTGTTCGCTCTTTTAAATTTATTACCCAATGGGATACATTGGCTAATGCCCTTATTTAATATGCTCTTAAAGCAAACCCATCTCTCCTCCATATTCTTTGTTCCTAATATTTTATCCCAATTTATGCCTTTTAGCAAGGTTTGTAGTTTAGGGAAGTTGGCTCTTTTGAAATTCAGTGTCTTTGTGTTCCCTTCATGTCTCCTATTTGTGTGATTTATACTGAAACTAATTGACCTGTGATCGCTGTTACCTAAATTGCCCCGTATTTCCACATCTGTTATCAGGTCTGTATTGTTGGTAATCAGTAGATCTAGTAATGTTTTATTTCTAATTGGTGCGTCTACCATCTGACCCATAAAATTGTCCTGCAAGACACTAAGGAACTGGCGAGCCTTAAATGAATGCGCGGTTCCCTCCGCCCAGTCTATGTCTGGATAATTAAAATCCCCCATTATGATAACACTTCCCATCCTTGCTGCTAATCCAATTTGTGATAGGAGATCCGTCTCCACTTCCTCCCTCAGGTTAGGGGGCCTATAGCATACTCCCAGTATTATTTTCCCCTTAGCTTCATCCCTTTGGAGCTCTACCCATAAAGATTCCACCTCCTCCCCAGCCCCCTCACTTCATCAAGGAGTTATTACTAAAGATCTATACGAGGCTCTCCTTGTGAAACATCCTATTATGCCTACCCTTTACTCTCTTCCTAAGACGCATAATGTGTCCCCCTGGAAGGCCTATTATATCCGGGAACGATGCATATACTGAACAGGCTAGTCAACCTGTTGACAAATATCTTTGCCCCCCGTGTTATGTCACTTTGTTTCTATGCACAGGACACACCAAATCTTTTGCGACATCTAGAAAACATCCAAGTACCCACTGATACCATCTTGGTATCTATTGACATTGAAGCTCTGTACAGTAGCATTCCACATTCCTCAGGTCTCCCTGTCATACAAGATTTCCTAAGTGAGAGGTCACATGACTCTTGGTCCTTTAGTAAATGTATCCTCTCCATATTGGAGCATATCCTGACATGAAATGTCTTTATCTTCAATGATTCCCACTACCTCCAGGTGCAGGGGGTTGCAATGAGGACCTCTTGTGCCCCATTGTATGCCAACCTGTACCTTGGGGGTTGGGAACGTATGCTGTTCTCTGAAGATAGGTATGCCAAATATTGGGACTCCATCTTAATGTGGAACAAATATATAGATGATATCCTGATGCTCTGGACTGGCTCTACTGCTGACCTTGCCAACTTTATGTACGATCTAGGCCATAATGCATTTTATTTATTTATTTTTTATTTATGCATCAGAGCAAGCAATCTATTCCGTTTCTAAACATCACAGTAGCGATCAAAGGAGACGGCAATATTAGTACCACTCTGTACCGAAAGGAGACAGCAGGGAATACCCTTTTACACACTGGCAGTTTTCATCCCACCCCTCTTATAAATAGTATCCCCTACGGCCAGTATCTCAGGTTGCACAGAATCTGACATCCTATTTAAGCAGAATGCAGATGCACTGTGGGTGAGATTGTCCGTTAGGGGATACTCAAAGTCCTTGCTTAAAAAAGCCTTTAAAAGAGCAATAAAGCAGACCAGACAGGAAGCTTTATGTAAGAGACCTCAGCAAAATGAGGAGGATATCACTCGGGTTATCATCACTTATATTCGTCAACATTCATGTATACAGGAAATACTTAAACATTGGTATCTTCTCACCAACAATCCTATTCTTTGCAAATATACTGTTTAGGCGGGCGAGCTCACTTAGGGACACGTTGACACTAAGTCATTTTGTCAATACAGCAAATGAGGACACCACCTCGAGAGGAACCTGGCAATGTGGGTCATGCACTTATTGCCCATGGATATATGAGAACCAAGCAATGTATCTGCTGAGTGGTAGGCTACATTCTGCTGTACACCATGTCAACTGTCAGACGGAGGGCATGGTATACATCATGTTTTGTGAATGCGGTAGCTTCTACGTGGGCAAGACCAAACATGCCTTCTGGCGTAGAATTAAAGATCATATATATTACATTGGCAGCAATCAATTGCTAATGCCATGTGGATCAGATGCATGCTGGTGACAACAGCGTAGTCAATTTGCAGAATTAGAACACATTCCAATGAACCCACGAGGTGGTGAGCATGATAGCTCTAAAAAGATCTTACAGAGGGAAATGAGATGGATCCATACCCTAGCTGCTACTATGGCTCCCGGCCTTAATGACGCTATGAGTTACAAACCATTTTTGTAAAAACGGGTATATCTTCATTTCCCTTCCAATAAATTATATAGACTGTATTGATATTTGATGTAGGATACTCTAAAACTTTTTTGATTCATAAGTGTATATATATATATATATATATATATATATATATATATATATGTCACTGTTTCAGCCATGTTTGTTTTTTTATGAGTTTTGGTGCTCAGTTTGCTTGGTTTTCTGTCAATGAGATCAGTCTATAGATGCCCACCTTACTCTTTATTTAACTCTCAGATGCTTCTTCCATATAAATATATACATGAGTGTTTCTTTCATTCCTTTCTGCGGCCTTGGGCTGGATTTGTCAAGGGCTATGTCTGAGATGGGGGTTTGCCTCTGCCTGTCTGCTTTGGTGGGAGGTTACGTAATGGAGTGCACCCCTGTGGCGCTGTTGTGTGCTGGGGTCTGTTTTTGGTTTCGGTGGTATGCCTAACTAAAATGTCTATTTGGGTCTCCTATATCTCATGGTGGTTGCTGAGTTTGATGTGTGGTGCAGTGAGGGTGTTTTGATGTCTGGCACTTGGATACCTGTATGTTTACACTGCGCTCTGTATGGTCGCAGACATGTGACGTGGCGCATGCGCAACAATCGTCGCTGCGTCGTCACGTTACTTGATGTCATGTTAAGCAGCGGCTTTCTTGTATCCTTCCCCCTCCTTGTTTAGGACAGTATGCCAATGGAGGTGCACTGACGTGCACCCAGCATGCTGACACCGCCCACTGCATCTCTCCACTTCCTCTGGCAGCCCACCCCAAATCTGCTGATCGTATAGCCATTAGGGACGGGGCTCCAAACACATGAGGACGTGATGCGTCATGTGAGAATGCCGTTTGGCGCCAATGACTGCGCCGTCACGCCCCCTTGTGACCTCATATCCCATATATAAGTGGGTGTGTACAAATGCCTGGCTGGCTGCATACTGCGAGGACAGCTGTACACATCTGAGCAGTGTTTAAGGGTAAGCTGAACTTTTGAGATCTTGACTTATGGAACTATTCTGTGATTTTGATTGTCACATACTTATTTAATTTTTAATCCCTTTCTTTCCTCTCATAGTGCTGTAGACCTTCTACCGCCTATGCAGCATTATCTGCTAGGGCCTCAATAATAGGCCTCCCTATTTGGGTTATCTGCTATATTTATACACTCAGGTGGTTGCAACCCGCCCCCCTTCTCTCCCCGCTCCCCCCCCCCTTTTATTCTCAATTTAATTTTCTTTATGATCTTATATGCCCTTATGATACATATTGTTATTCTTCAGATACTGTCCCATCTTTCATAATTTGGAGAATTCCTTATATCTATAAATCTGATATATCAGTGTAGCACTTCAGAGCCACAATTTGTATTGTTGGTAAGTGCCACCCACAAATATCACCCTACCCCTTATAATTTGCTTGGGGGGCTAATTGTTAATTGCTGACACTGCCTATATTTCCAGGTACTTTGTTCGGAAACGTTCTTAGCCATAATTTATGCTAATCTACCTTTGTGTGCCGGCCTGAACTCTGATTTTGCTACATTCTGATTTATACACCTGCTATACATCAGGTGAGAATCACTCCAGCATTGTTTCTTTTAATGTGGACCCTATACATAGCTATGGTCCATCCCAAGGACTTGTAGATTATGCTCATATACACACCTGCTCATTCTAGTTACCTGCATGAATGCATTCTTTTTTATAGTGACCTATAATTCTCTTTTCTACCCAGCTGTGTCTACTACAGACAAACTGTCATGTATATGCATCATTTTCGTATATATATATATATATATATATATATACACATTAGACCTGAAACTCCGTCATTATGGATGTCTGTCTAATCTTGTGAGATGTTCCTATACTCTGAGTTTTTGATGCCTATATGTACATTTCCTGGATATATGATGAAATAACTACTGTTGTACTTATATAGTTATATACCATATGTAAGACTAATGCACATTTTTGTTTTTTAATATACCAGCACCTACCCAGTATTTGTCCAGAGGAAGCTAATATTTAGTGAAATGAGTCGACGCAAGTTCTGGAGGCGTTTTTGGATCAATTTTCGTTACTAGACATATTATTAAGTCAATCCTTACATTTTTGATCCAGCCTTCTGTAACTGCACTATTGGGTAGCTGGTAACTGTGTCTTCATAGGGTTTTGATTGTATGTTTTCTATATGTTTTTTAATCATGTAGTAATAAAATGTATAATTTTTTAATGATTTCTCCTCTCATTGTGTGACCACAAAGTCCACCTATTTTTTAGGTTTCTGAATCCATATATATATATATATATATATATATATATATATATATATATATTGGATGTTGGCATGGTGAAGGTCCTCCTTTCCTATGTTAGTAAAGCCGTACATATCATCACAACTACTTTGTGCATCCAGGTGCATAATATCTTGGTTTTTTTTAGGAAAAAATGGGCTTTCATTGGGTGGTAAATGACAATGGTTATCTCCTAAAAAAAAAAATGTATTATCAAATGACAACTGGCCCAAAATAATAAAAATTTTTATTTTTTTTAAATGTAGCTGTATATTTCTTGCTACTACCATAACCTACCACCAAAGAACAACCCAAAACAAATTCTCCCGCTCCTGACAATTGCAGCCATACCACATATATGTATGTTAGTTGTTGTTTGTACTCATAGTACAGCCCAGAAACAATAGTACGCATTTTGCTTTTTTATCCTAAACACACTGACACTAACTGACACTGATACTTATTTAAAAAAAATAAAAAAATACTGACCCTGACCTTTGACCCTGACCTTGACCCTGACCCAAACACTAATTCTGCCATTGACCTAGATCAAACCTTGATCTGGATATTTTATTTTTTTATTTTGTTAATTATTATTATTATCTCATCTACACACTTTTTTTCTATCTCTGCAAAGACAGAGAAAGATACAATTTATGTTTCTTGTCCATTTACAGAGACAGAAAACACAGGGGCGGGCTTCACAGTGACTGATCACTGTGATAGCCAATCAAGGGCTAGCACAGTGATCAGGTGACCTGGAATGGTATGTTCTGGGTCCCAATCATTAGAACGGGGCCTGAGGCTCTCAGTGACACCCCGTTAACTGTGCTGGGAGGTACACAAATATGTGGCCCATGGCAAAAAGCCCAGTGCAGTTGGACCGCATATTTGTGCTATTGTGTTACGTTAGCGCCAAGGGGTTAATACATATACTAATAGTGTTCAATGTATGATTCTTATTTTCTTTTCTATATTGATGTGCAGATGCATTTGGAGAAATGACAACCCTGACAGCAGTGCTTACAATGTTCAAATTTTATTCTAATGTTTAAACATATATATATACAGTATATATATATATATATATATATATATACAGTATATATATATATATATATATATATATATATATATATATATATATATATATATATATATATATATATATATATATATATATATTAATTTCAACCCCAGTCACTGTCAATCACTGGGTGGTAATTATAGTAAATGCGTAAATAATAATAAAACATGAATAAAGAAGGCAAATCAAAATTAATTCATATGTTTTAAGTATAACTAAAGAGAACACTTTTTTTTGTTTGTTTTGGACAGAGAGAGAGGGATTAGAACACCAGTCAGTTTTTTTTTTTTTTTAAATATATATATTGAGGATTTTCATACGAAAGTAGAAAAAAGAATGACATAGACAAGCTATATATGTCAGCGAAAGCACAGAAACGCATAACAAAGCCTTCACAGAGCATAACAAAAAGAACTGTAAAAAACAGACTCAACAGCATAGCTTAAAGTCAGTAAACATTCGTACGATATCGAATAACTAAGTATCTGGCCTAACAGAGATACCTAACCAAGAGATCCACCAAAGAAGTAACCTGAGGAGTGGAAACGGGTAGAAATTCTAACAGGTTAGGGGAAGAGAGACTGTTAAGGTTATTGACAAATGCACAGTTTAAGTCAAGTATAGCAGTAAAAGATCACATAAGTGTATATTGTCTTCTCCCGACAGGGGCCGATGGGGGAAGCTGTCCCTGCCGGGAGAAGACAGTGATTATCCCTAGTGGTTAAAGCGATAAATCGCAAGGGAATCTAGCAGGCTGGTTGTACACAAGTTGATCGATCGATCAACTTGGTACATTCAGCCTGCCCTTTAACGGTTTGAATCTTGTCCGGTTCCTTGTCCAAGATATGAACCATGTATGGCCTGCCTTATGCCCTGTACACACGGTCCAACATTGATCAGACATTCCAACAACAAAATCCATGGATTTTTTCCGACGGATGTTGGCTCAAACTTGTCTTGCATACACACGGTCACACAAAGTTGTCGGAAAATCCGATCGTCCTGAACGTTGTGACGTAAAACACGTACGTCGGGACTATAAATGGGGCAGTAGCCAATAGCTTTCGTCTCTTTATTTATTCTGAGCATGCGTGGCACTTTGTGTGTCGGATTTGTCTACACACGATCGGAATTTCCAACAACGGATTTTGTTGTCGGAAAATTTTATAGCCTGCTCTCAAACTTTGTGTGTCGGAAATTCCTATGGAAAATGTGTGATTCCGACAATCACACATTTTCCATCGGAAAATTCTATTGTGTGTACAGGGCATTAGATATATTGTATTGCTTGCAATCAGAAGTGGAACAAAATATGTAACTATTGTTATGTTAGTAAGTTGAAAAAAGACACTAGCCCATCAACCAATAAAAAAAAAAAAAAAAACAACACACAAATAGAAAACCTCCATATACACTATCCTATACCCATAGTTGATAAAGAAGGCAAAAAAAAAACAATAAAGCATGGTCCAATTAGTTCCAGTGGGGGGAAATAATTCATTTTTGATCCCCCAGGAGGCATTTAGATATTCCTTGTAACAACTACCGCTGGGCTTATTACCTCTAAAAATTAATATCCAGTTATATTTTGTGCATTTAGGAATGCATCCAGCTCTTTTTTAAAACAGTCTACTGAGCTGGCCAGAACTAGTTCTTGGGGAAGTCTAAATTAAATTAGTCTTAAACTGAAGAGTTTAACATCAGTGGACAAATATAAGGCTATCAATGGCAAGAAAAACATCTCCTTACATTACATTCACTGAAAGGAAACATTTTCCCTACGTTGGTGGTGTCAATGTAAAAAGAGGAAAAAAAGAAGAGAGTTAAAATGGCACTGCTTCAGTTTCAGTGTGGAATAAAGCCCCCTGCATCAGTAGTGTCAATCTGAGGAAGACTGAGATGGAAAGGAAAGCTGAAGACCTCTAAGGGATTGAGGAGGCTAAGGGGCTTTTAGGTGGTTTTGAGGAGGAGAGGGGAGGTCTAAGGCTGGGATATCCTCCCACCCTCTATGTTCCATCTCAATGTGCCGGGAATTGCCGGGAAGGCAACTTCTCTCTCCTGTTCTCTGGTTATGTGATATGTCACATGACAAGGAGAGACAGAAAGAAGGGAAATTTGCCCTTACACCACAGCAGCACCATGCTGAGTTTTCTCAACAGACATCCATTCTCTCCTGCCTGCAGTAGGATGGAGCGAACAGAATCCTCCCTCAAGTAACTAACGGGCCTCTGCTCCTTCTGACAGGAGGGGCATTGCAGTCCCTCTGGTCAGTAATCGCCAGAGAAAGGAGCTGCCTATGCTCCCAATATGCCACCCCACAACAAATATCAATGTGTTCAGGGCATGTTCCTCTTTTGCCCCCCACCCTCTCCCAATCCTGCTTTCAACTATTTATTAAATACCAATGGTGTGGATTTTATAATATGGCAGTTGACGCATTGGAATCCTTAATCCTACAAAATAGGGTGCTTGCTCCTGGGGATCATGCTGTTCCCAAGAACACAGAGCACCAGTATTGTTTACTCCACAGGTAAGGTGAAAACTGACAGCTTGTCTTAAATATAACAGCAGAAAATGCTGAAATCCTTTGATGTCAATGATATATACTACATTGCTATGGAAACTTACGTAAACACAGTAGACAAACAATTTGCATTCTATGCAGCAAAAGTTAAAAAAAAAATTCAATCAATTATTTAAAAGGTCTAAGGTGGGAAATAGCAAATAGCTGACTAAAATCTGATCCCTGTGGCATATACCATCATTTAAATATATAATAAACTAAACTGATTTTCTGTAACTGTGATGTTTGGTGAGTGCATCTGAAATGCTTTTTATTTCTAATCTACTTTTCATATTGTATTGTTTGCCATGCTCAGCTCTAAGAAAATTTAATTTTCAGTTCTCCTTCCGGCTATGATACTAAGGCAGGGATATTTATTTGGATAAACCTTCAAACTAAGTCACTTCTGTTTAATCAGCTGCTTTTCATATGCACCCTGCAATTGCTTTCTGCTAACTGAAACAATGCATAGTCTCCAGCAGAGCAATACTGTAACCCCCTCAGTGGCCCTTCTTTGTAACACTTGACCAGTGTAGCCCAGACGTCCCCAACCTTCTTTATATTGCCCAACCACTCATACTCCACTGTCCCCCTTACCATTATCTGAATTAACGAGACCACACCTGAATTTGGAGTATAAATGGCCATAGCATCCTTTTTATTAACAAAATATTAATATTTCAAAACTTTTAACATATAAACATCTGTAAACGATAACTATCAATCACTCAGTCTGTTGGTCTTTGAAGGCACCCTGAACTTAACACTTATTCCACCACTACACTGCAGGACCTTTCTCCATGATAGGTCTCCAGCCGTACCACTCCAGCTAGGAGACAACCCTCTTCCCGCAGTGCAACCATTATCGTATTCCAGCTAACCGTTCTAACTGGAATACACCAGAGGGGCACATACTACCCATGAGTCCCCAACACTTCCATCTCGTATGTTTTCTGACACCATCAAAGACCAAAACACTGCCACAGCCCGCAAGGATAACACCTTACCCTTAAGGGCCCCTCCACACCCGCAGGGCCCGCTGAATCCCGTCCTGTAGACCCAGCGCCCATAAATCAATCCCCACTGAGGACAGGTGAATCCCATCTCCTCGGAGGTACAGGCTGGTATCAACTCCATGTGGCGGATGACCATGCCCCCATTCCAAGTAATAAATCTTCCCACCACCTTGTTCACTTTTATGCAAGCCTTATTGAGCCTCGCCCCTGACCGCGCCATCCTTTCCCCCCTCACCGGTGTCATCCCTCTTGTTAGCAAACTCTACGGCATGGGCCCCCCTTACCTTTTTTGAAGCAGTTGGACACATGATCTGAACCTCCACATCCGGAGCACTCATACTTAAAATGGCAGGACCCCCCAAACTTACATAATCCCTCATTGTACTGCCAGCATAAACCCCATTTCTTTCCGACCCTTTGTCCTGGGGAAGGTGCATCCCCGACCCCCCCCCCTGAAAAAACTGACTCGGGGCCCGAGCTGAGTACATCAGGCGCATCCAGAGGCTAATGTCTTTGTGATCCCAGCGAAGAGAAGGACGGACGGCCCTGCGCTGCCGGAACTGCTCGTCGTACCTTAACCAGGCCGATCCCTCATAGACCCGGTGAGCCTCTCTGATGGCGTCCATGTAACAAAACAGAGCTAAACAATGTTCCTGGCTCCTCTCCCCTATAACGCTCGCCATAATGACAAACACCTGCAACCAGTTAGCGAATGTCCGCGGAATCAATCTGTACGAATCCGCTTCTCCTCATCCTCCTTCTTGGAGTCGTCGGGCTTGATCCTATCCAAGTTAAATTTTTATAGGGGCAGTAAGGAGAAGATCTCCACAAACTCAACCTTGCAAATTTTTTCCCGCACTTCCTGTTTCAAATGTGCCCCCAACGGCACTTCAAAGAACACGTACACCTCACATTTTGCTGCATCAGCAATCCTAACCACATGTGTCCTGCCCGTGACCTCCTGCAACGCTCCTGCTTTTTCCCTAGCCTTCGTACTCACTGACGCCGGGGGCATTACAGTAAGCTCCATAGGGGCAGATGGGACACCCGTGACCTGGGAGGCGGTGGGGTGCTCCTCCGTTGGACCCTGTCCCCCCACATCCGCACTAGCCCGCCAACTGATTGGACCCAGTGGCGATTAAATACCACCAAAAGAAAGCTCTATTTGTGTGAAAATTTTGTTTGGGTATAGTGTTGCATGACTGAGTAACTGGCATTCAAATTGTAAGAGCACTGAAAGCTGAAAATTGGTCTGGGCAGGAAGGGTGTATAAGTGCCCTGCATTGAAGTGGTTAAATGGACTTTATTCTCGGTTGTTTGGATAAGAATCTTAAGCTTATAATGACCCAGTAATTGCAATGTCACTTATAAAATAAGGCCAGTCCTGTAAAGGAAACCTATCTATATTTACCTTTCAGGTAGGCCATGTCTTGAGAAATGTAGCTGCTTCACAGAAGTGCTGAATAGCTGCAGTGTTCTGGGAGCAGTAAACTGGTAGCAGTCTTCTTTTCCAAGGCTGTGGTGTCAGGATCACTTTAAGACAGTGTTCTTAGTGGCTTGTATTTCTGCAATAAAAGTTGGGGAATTAAAAGTCCTATGTGTAAAACCTCCCTTCAAAACAATCATAGATGATCACATAATTTGAGGACTGCACCTGCTTTCCTTTGCAAAACTCAATAGATTGTTCTGCCTTCATTCTGCTTTTTTTCTAGGGAATCAAAATCAAATTTACAATACTCTTGATGTGTGTAGAGTAGTCTTGCATTATCTTAATACCACTTAAGATTGGAGGAAATATTAAAATCTCTTTCTTTGGTATAAGGATGGAAAAACCCACAAAGGACTCAATTGATAGATGGATAAAGATGGCTATTTCAACAGCCTACACTCAATCAAGTAAATGTGCTCTTTAAGGTTGAAAGCTGTCTTTCTTAGAGCAATATTGGCCTTCTGGGCAAAAAAAGGCTTTAACAAAAGACATCTGTAAGGCATTGACACAAGCAAGTCTTCATGCATTTACAAAATGCTGGATCTATTAAATCACTAAGATTTGGCTTTTGAGAAAAGTTATGCCTGCTGTAGTCCCATCCTGATTCCATCTCTGTATGTTTTGGTGGGCCATTATAAGGAGGAAATTGAATTGTGTCATTACTTTTTAAGGTAATGCAACTTCTGTAACAACTCATATATCAAAGCTAATACAGTATATTATTTTCTTACATTATCCCTGTGCCTGAATATTTATTTTGTAAAAATACTGAATGTATGTCTGAGCTAAGGTCTTTTTAACCCTTTTCTATGTTTTTTCTGTCTCTTTCTGTTGGTGGACTAACATGAAGAGGTCACAAAAATTGCAATAGCAGTAAGAATTATGTCATGTTTTAAGGCTGGATGGCTCTTTGTCTGAATGGTTTTTAATAAATTAGGTACCCCCTTTCAGTTAAATCCCAATTCCAAGAAACTGTAAAATTATCCCTTGCAGTGGAGCCATGCCCACACTGTAGAGGTTGGCTGCTGGTTTTGACTAGGGGAGAGGAGCAGTGCCTTTATTTAGCTGATCCCAGAGCAGATGGTGCTTCCCCACGCTCCAGAGGTGGACTGTCCTTCGACGTTCCTATGGACCCTGCACTGGTCTTGATGAGACTAGGACCTTAGTCCAATTGAGAGTGGATGAAAAAAGCTGCAGGGATTGGTCAAGCAGTTGGGAGGAGCTGAAGATCAGGTAAATAAATGTGCTTTTTTGTGTCCCCTAGACCTTAATGAGCAATTACCTTTGCAACTTGGGCACAGCCCCATAGCAAAGGATAATTTTCAAGTTTCCCAGAGTTAGGCTTTCATTTGTTCATGCAGGCTGCAAAGGGGATAGAAAATAAGGTCTCATGCATATGGAAGCTTTGAGGCATCTGAAATAAACATTGGGTAAATTTCTATGCCTGGGAGAGACAGCTGCCCATAGTAATGAATGACTGTAGCTGAGCTTGTGTAAACGTCTGCATGTGCATAAATCCTGAAAAATGCAAAAGCAATGTTTCAGGAATTCCACCCATTCAGGCGTGTGAGTTAACATAAGTGGGGTGTATACCATTAGACACGTGCAATTCGTTTTGGTCTGAATATAAATTCGGACAAATTTTTGGTTATATGGAGATTCTCCGAATGAAATAGTAATGAATTTCATTGAAATTTGTTCAGTTTTGCTTCATATATTTATGTTCTAACAAATTCCAAATTTTTGGAACGATTGGAATTCGGACCGGTCAAATTCCATGTAAAGAATAACTGGTTGTTAAGGAGTGGGCCCGGGAAGCCAGCCGCTGCATCCTTAACAACCGATGACTCATGAGCCGTCAGCGAGCTTCCCCACTGACAGCTGAATGTAAACAGAATTGCTGGCAAATAACAATTAAGAAAAAAAACAGCACCTTCCCTCCAATCCATACCAGGCCCTTATCCAAGCAGACAGCTTGGCAGGCCAGGTAAGGGGGGACAAGTGAGCGGCAAGCTTTGTTAAAGGGGGCTTCCAGATTACGATAAGCCACCCACCCCCACAATCACCAGGCCAGGGTTGTGGGGAAGAGGCCCTTGTCCTCATCAACATGGTGTAAGGTGCTTTCGGGGGAATACTACCCCAAAGCACCCCTCATGGCTCTGGAATGGATTTTGGGGGGACAATTTTTTTGTGCAAGGCTCCCCTTGAAATCCATACCAGAGCCCCCCTGCCCCAAAGCAACCCCCCCAAATGTTGAGGGCATGTGGCATGGTGCGGTTCAGGAGGGCCTGCTGGGCTGCATGCTCAGATAAGGGGGATTATCAATTTTGGGGTGACCCCACGTAAAATAAATAAAAATAATTGACCTGATATGGATTGGGGGGGACCCCACGCTGTTTTTTTTCGGAATTTTTTTTGCTGGCAATTCCCGGCTCGCTCCTTAACAACCAGCTATTCTTCACACAGAATTAAATCGGTTGATCATTTTTCGACTGATCCAAATTCAAATCGGTCTGAAAATTGGGAATTTGTTAGAAAATTAATAAACAAAGAAACTAAACTAAAAGAGTTCCAAAAAGAATCAGGGAAAGAAAATTAGCAATATAGCGAGTCTATCTGAAAGGAAACAAAATAATTTTTTCGGTTTTGCACGTCTATATACCCGTCTATATACCATGTACAGTATGTTTATTAATAGGGGCATCTATATGGTGCTGTTGTTTTTCCCAGGTTTGAAAAAGTGCACGAAGTTACACCAGATGCCTTAAAAAAGAATTCCAGTTATGGATACTTTATACATAGTTACATTGGATTAGACTAGACCAGTGCAACTACTATGTACTTTATACACTTTACCTGGCCAATGACCATGGAAAAAGGAAATTACTGAAGTAGACACTAATCCAGTGTTCTCCACTAGCTTCCAGGACTGATGCTGCATTCTGAATACAGGAGGTCAGCTGCTCAGCCATTCAAAGAATGCTTTGTACTTTCTGAAAAAATGCAAATCATTCTCTGGTTGGACAAGGTAGAGAGGTGGGACGGTGATATCACACTCTCCATCTTGTCTAATCACAGAATGCTTTCCATTATACAGAAGATGCACAGCACTCTCTGAATGGCACCCGAGCGGCTGAACTCCTACATTCACAATGGAGCAGGGCAGCAACTCAGCATGGGACCTTGAAGCAAGTGGAGATCCCTGGAGTAGCGGTGTCTTCTTCATTGATTTCCAGCTTTCGGGGCATCAGCCAGGTATGGATTATTCAGAATACTTTATTAATCCCAGAAGGAAATTACTAAGGTACAATTACCTTCAACAAGATAAGACAAAAATCACAACAATGGTAAAATTACCAATAACAGCAATTACCGGTAATACAACAAAAAAATAAATTAATACTGCACTGAAATCAACCATACAATACTATTAAAATACTACATAGAATAAATTACACAGATTGAAAAAAATAACAGAAAATCAGCTCATTGATATCTACTCTTACAGTTTTATTTATTAATCAGCTATTTATACTATTGGATGTTTTTACCTTCTTGGCAGCTATGTTCCTGCTGTCTAACATCTTTTTGGCTATTTCAAAAAGTTTTCTCTTACACTATGTTTTGTACCTCAATTTTTTTCAATAAAGATCTATTGAAAGTGAAAAAAATAACAGAAAATCAAACTACCAACATGCACATTACACCACTTTCTCTAACATTACCCAAAAATCATTACACATAGTTAACCTAATACCAACATAATATAAAAACTACATCAAAATCTGGATCATATAAAAACTACATAAAAAATTCACACTGTTGGAAAATGGGAGGAGGAACTGGGTGTACATCTGGAAGAACAACAAGTTACCAAAGCGCTGGAGCAACACATGACTATGCGACTGATATAAATATAAAAAGATCAATTAATAAATGTTTAGCGAGATGGTATATAACTCCTGTGATAGCTCAAAAATATGGCCCACATTTGGTGGGAATGTAAAAAAATAAAGGAGTATTGGCAGGACGATGTTACATAAGAGAAATCACAGGGGAGGAAATCCCAAATGACCCATGGGCATGCTTATTCAATAATATAAATACCACAAAAAATATATATAAGAGAACCCTGACCCCATACCTATTGAATGCAGCAAAAGGGATAATACCAAAAAAATGGTTAGACCCGGGAAACCCACCAAAAAGGAATGGTTAGAAAGAAGCGATTATATATCAAAAATGGAATATCTCAGTAGCAGGGAGGTGGGTCAAGTTGAAAGATTTAATAGTATTTGGGAAAGATGGACAGACTATAAGAGAACTGGAGAGTATATAGATAAAATGATAGAATAGATGACGGAAGGGTAGAAGAGAAGGGAGAATAAAAATGAAAAGAATAGAGCGGAGGAGACTGAAAGTGGGAGGGGGGAGGAGGAAGGAGGATTGGTGAGGAGGTGGGAGGGGGAAGGGGTGGGGGGGAACTGGAATATATATATTAAATAATAAATGTTTGTGATGAATATTGTTGTGTTACTTTTTTTAATATTAGACATATGTGAGTTTGTAATTTTTTTCTATATAAAAAAACAAATTAAGATTAATATAAAAAATAAAAATAAAATCACACTGGACTAATGTAACTATGTATAAAATATAAAGTAAAGTAAACCTCAGGCATGAAATATGTGTACTTGTCTCAGTTAAGAGCAGTAAGTGTCATTTCTGTCTGTTGTTTCACTCCGCTGTAAGACTGACTTAAAAACAAAGTGTGAATTTATTGTCACACAATTGTCATCATAAATACAATGTAAAAAGTATAACAGTTCAGTTCAGTGTAGATAAAAATATATGAAAATAAACTAAGTAGTTATAAAGCTGTGACAAGCATATGGAGGCATGTGTGCCTCATGGCTGTGCCTCTTGACTCCATGCTTTCTAGTGTCTTAGGCTTCTGAGAGAAATCAGCTGTTTCAACTTGTCAGCCTTCCCCTGTGTGTGTTTCCTCCTGAATAGCGATGTCTTGGCCTTATATTTTACATGTAGACGTCATAACTTTACAACATTCAAAACCTTGTATGGAACGCATTAGTGTTAATTTCAGCAATTTGCTATACAAGAGGAGGTTCTAATTCAGAGTCATATATGGAGTTTGATTGACTAGCCCACATGTAACACACTATTCTTGTCCTGTAATGTGCTAATCATGTTATATAACTAAAAGTCTGCTTAAGTAACACATATTATCAACTTATACAACATTAAGTAAATACTGTTACCCGTTTACTATATTTGAGATTTAATATCTCTCAGATATGATTTGGGTTAAATGAGAGTTCTTTGACCATGAGTGAAAGCTTTAACACAATAACAACAATTTATTGGTATATAGTAGAGTAGGCCTAGACTAATACACAGCAAGCTAGCTAATTGTACAGGGAAAGGATAAAAATCATGGATTACATGAAGGAATACAGAGTATATTCCTTAAAACATTAATCTACAAACAGTAGGACAGAAAATACATAAGACCAACATATTTAGATACAAGTACAAGGGAGATTTCCCATATTTACCATTCCCATAGAGGTTACATTCACGTGACTGCTCTGCCACAGAGTGTGTGTTTCCTTCCCATCTAGTCTGTGTATATCATTACAGGCTGATGCCTCATTGGTTGACATTGCATGGCTCTGATTGGTGGGCTTCCCTATTTCTGGTTAAGGACTGGCTACATCTCCAATTACTATACTTTGCATAAGTCAGCCCCCTTTAATGCAAATCCTTGTGACTATTCTGAGCAGGAGATTAACTTGACCTTTTCCTGGAAAGTCAAGTATTCATTGCGGATTGGCCTCTCTTAATTGCATATCCAAACATGGGATCCTTTGAAGTGAATATGTGTAGAACAATGAGGTTTGGGTCCCATTGTTTAGATACACAAGCCTAGGCACCGAATTGTCTGGTCTAACAGACACTTCTGTGAAGCTATGTTGTGTGCCCTCCATAGATACAAGCTAAATGAAATATATTCATAATTACAACATTTTACAGCTATTAATGAAGATTTCACATAAACTCATAAGGCAACAAAACATACAAATACTAATGCTTATGACTGAAATTACACATATATATATATATATATATATATATATATATATATATATATATATATATATATATATATATATATATAATTCCCCTAATTACATAGATCCTGTCTATTCTTGACTTCAAAGACATTTTATACCATATACCTTATATGTCATCCTCCAACTAGTTACATACACCAGAAATATCTGGCATATTACTTACTCAGCTGAAGAACTTAATTTTACCAATCACCTGATCAAGGTCATTCACACATATTAACCACTTGCCTACTGGGCACTTTCACCCCCTTCCTGCCCAGGCCAATTTTCAGCTTTCAGCGCTGTCACATTTTGAATGACAATTGCGCGGTCATGCTACTCTGTAACCATGTGAAATCTTATCGTTTTCTTCACACAAATATAGATTTCTTTTCGTGGTGTTTAATCACTGCTGGGTTTTTTATTTTTTACAAAAAACAAAGACAGAAAATTTTGAAAAAAAAAAAAGGTTTTTCTGATAGGCGGCAATGATGGGTGGCACTGGTGGGCACTGATAGGTGGCACTGGTGGGCACTGATAGGCAGCGCTGGTGGGCACTGATAGGCGGCACTGATGGGCACTGATAGGCGGCACTGGTGGGCACTAATAGGTGGCACGGATAGGCAGCACTGATCGGCACTGATGGGAATGGATGGGTGGCACTGCTGGGCATTAATGGGCAGAACTGATAGGCAGTACTGATAGCCAGCACTGACTGGCATCACTAATGGGCACTGATTGGTGGCAATTGTGGTCACTGATTGCTGGCACTGGTGAGCACTGAATGCTGGCACCGATTACATGTCTGGATATCCCCTGC
Source organism: Aquarana catesbeiana (assembly GCF_042186555.1). Classification (NCBI taxonomy): domain Eukaryota; kingdom Metazoa; phylum Chordata; class Amphibia; order Anura; family Ranidae; genus Aquarana; species Aquarana catesbeiana. The sequence continues at coordinate 36,686,846 of NC_133326.1, forward strand.
GAGGAGATGCTGCTGATCGGCTCTCCTCGGCACACACTCTGTCAGTGTGAGGCGATGAGAGCCGATTACCAACATCTCCGTGTTTACATGTGACTGTGACCAGCTGTGATTGGACACAGCCGATCACATGGTGAAAGAGCCATGGCCGTGGTTCTTTAGAGAGATCGGGGTCGCAACGTGTCCTAGCAACAAGGTGCGATCTCTGTCCTGCGCGCCACTGCAGGCGCGCAAGAGCGGGTGTTCTGGGACTAAGCCATATGACAGTGGGCGGGTGGCAATCGGTTGATATTATGATTAATCATAAAACCAAATAAATTTAGCAAGCTTGCCATGAATATAATATAACTCCTATAAGTGCGGAATTATGAATTTAGAATAACTATCTAACACTCTGCTATCAGCACGTGTCACTCCTGACAAGTTTTACTGACACCAAGAGAAAAAACGTGACAGGGGAGGGAGCTCCAGCATATAGCTTTTGAATGACAGCCCGAGCTCTGTTCCTATGTGCTGTGTGAAGGGGTCTGTTTCCTCCCTCCAATCATCTCTCAGAGCTCTCATCACCGAGCTCTGCAGTGTGTAACATGAGTTCGCCCTCCTGTTTTATGAAAGCTTAGACAAGCTTTAAAAATTATATGCTTTTAATAGATGTATAGAAGAGTGCAGATAAACAGGTACAACTTATGTAGGAAGATTTCTTTCATCTCTGTGTATCATCTGAGGCCAGTCACTCCACTGGGTATATGTAAGGGTTTACAACCACTTTATGGCATCTGCATGCATAAGGCCCAATGCAGCAGTTCTCAACCTGTGGGTCGGGACCCCGTCACCGTTTTGCCAGGGGTCGCCGAATCCCAATCTGATCCGTTCGATCCGCAGACCCGACTCCCGAAAGTGGCGTCATCGGTCAGTGAGACGTCACTTCCGGGAGAGGAGAGACTGGGCTGGAATAACTAGTAAATTAAGTAAGCTTTTATGATTTCTATATAAATAGCTTGTTGATCAGACTCACGATGTCTGGGAACTTGGTGTGGATGGCTATGATGTAAATATATTTACCGAGCTATGTGGCTGAGCACATGGATTTTTCAGAGGGAATTTAACTTATGTAATTCTGTCTGAAAATATATAAGGCAAGAGACGTGATTGAGATCTTGGGATGGGGGAGTATTAACCATTTCAGGGCCAGGAGGTGTTTACCCCCTTCATGACCAGGCCATTTTTTGTGATACGACACTGCGTTACTCTACCTGACAATTGTACGGGCGTGCAACACTGTACCCAAATAGAGCTTTGTTTTAGTTGTATTTGATCCTCTCTGCGTTTTTGTTTTTTTGTGCTATAAACAAAAACAGAGCGACAATTTAAAAAAAAAAAAAAACAATATTTTTTACTTATATATATATTTATAATACATATCCAATAAAAAATTGAAAAAAATCGAATTTCTTCATCAATTTAGGCCAATATGTATTCAGCTATATATTTTTGGTAAAACAAATCCCAATAAGTGTATATTGACTGGTTTGCGCAAAAGTTATAGCAATAGGATGGGATATTTTAATGGAATTTTTTTTTTAATTTATTCTTTTACCAACAGTGGCGATCAGCGATTTTTAGCGGGACTGCGACATTGCGGAAGACAAATCGGACACCTGACACTTTTGACACTTTTTTGGTACCAGTGACACTAATACAGTGATCAGTGCTAAAAATATGCACTGTTACTGTACTAATGACACTGGCAGGGAAGGAGTTAACACCAGGGGCGATCAAAGGATTAAGTGTGTCCGTAGGGAGTGCTTTCTAACTGTGTGGTGGATGGTTTGACTGGGCAAAGAAAGAGATCCTTGTACCTGCTTAGCAGAAACACAAGATCTCTCTCTTTCTCTTTGACAGAACGGCGATCTGCCTTGTTTACATAGGCAGATCGCCATTCTGCCTCTTCCGGGAACGATCGCAGGTGGCCGGCGGACATCGGGTCCACCGGATTGGCTCCCCCTCTGGCCAATCAGCGCACGTACAGGTACATCGTTTCTCGCAGATGGGCTGCCTTGCCGCAGTAAATGTCTCCAGCATCTGCCAAAAAACAGAAGTATGAGTTTTGGGTGGCCTGAACACATTAAGTAAAACAAATTGTTGGCTAAAATCTTTTTTCTTCTCAAAAGCACATTTGTTTTACCGCAGCTTTATATCTCGAGTTCTGTTCCATTAAGTTAAAATAATTGTTCTGCTAGCTCCTGTTGCAGTAAATTACAACAAAATCTCATATGCAAGCGATCGTTCCGCATATCTAATTGCATGTTGTATATTGCTGTTTTCATTTTTCTTGAGCCTTTTGCTTTATTTGTCTGCTCTAGGTGGAAGAATAGGAAATCCTGACCTATAATTAATATAATACTTTGAAAAATATCTGCTGTGCTCAGAAAGGAGGATTGTTATTCAGTATATAATGACTTCTTGTGGCAGTTTCACAATTCATGTAGGGTTTAGCTCAGTTTGATGTAAGGGAGTTACAAGCAAATTAATTAAAGGCTATGTAAAGCCATATGTAATTCAATAGGCTGTGTGATCGAGCAGAGTCATGTGACCCATCATTGATAGTAATTGTAAATACAGTACACTGCCTATTAGATGTTAGCTTTTTGTTTTCTTTACTGCAGATTTATTTTATTCATTGAATTCATTTGGATCTTTGTGTAAATTCATCTTTTTCTTTTACTATGGATTATTTTGTTTTTTGTTTTTTTATTTTATAATTTATTTTTATATTTTTATATTTTATTCATTTTATTTTACTCCTTTTAGGCCTCATACACACAAGTGTATTAAATAATCCTATGAACGCTGGATCTTTCTGATAGGAGCTGGCAGAAAAAAATCCAACTTAAAAAATTGTGCTTTTACTGGTGTATGGTGTTTAGAAGCATATTTACTATTTTTATTATTATTGTTATACAGGATTTATATAGCGCCAACAGTTTGCGCAGTGCTTTACAACATGGGGGCAGACAGTACAGTTACAATACAATTCAATACAGGAGGAATCAGAGGGTCCTGCTCATTAGAGCTTACAATCTAGAAGGGAAGGTCGAGGGGTACAAAAGGTAATAACTGTGGGGGATGAGCTGATGGAGAAAATGAAAGTACAGTTCTTAGGTGTGGGCAGAGTAGGCTTCTCTGAAGAGGAGTTTTTTTCAGGGATCATCTAAAAGCAAACAGAGAGGGAGATAATCGGACAGATTGGGTTTGGGAGTTCCAAAGGATGGGAGAAGCCCAGGAAAAGTCCTGGAAGCGAGCATGGGAGGAGGTGACAAGGGAGCTAGCGAGCAGGGAGTCTTGGGAGGAACAAAGAGAACGATTAGGTTGATATTTTGAGACTAGGTTAGTGATGCAGCCGGGGGCCAAGCATAAACAAATTCTATTGGCTAGAATAGGGGTCTCCAAACTATGGCCTGTGGGCCAAATCTGGCCTGCTGCAAGATTTTTATCTGGCCCACATCTAGGGTCAGTGCCCTCTCACAGGTCTTCAGGTTAGCTTATGGTCTCTGTTTCCCCCCAGCATCCACAACCAACTGGTCTCCAGCCCAGTTTCCTCAAGCTGCACTGTCATTGTACTTGTCACTGGTTGCTAGGACCGCCAGGGACCTAACAACCAATTACGTACTTGCACTTCTGTCACACTTGATTTGCTCTCTGAAGACTGATCTGTTTTCAGATCGCTCTTAAGAAAGCATTTGACAGGGGTGCTTGCAGAGTGGCCCCCTTCATTTGAATCACTTGGTCACAAGCCTGATGAAGGGGTCCTGTATGGATGTGATCAATCAATAAAGCGTTGGATCCTTTAAGGCTCCATTCACACTTGTATGACTCCAAATTTGCACCGACTCTGAAGTGCAACTTTGGATGGGTGTGACTTGGATACGACTTTGGCTTTGACCAGTAATAATGGACAACTGTTGCACAACTGTTAGATTTTATAACATTCAAGTACGACTTTCATGCAACTTCTGAGGGTTAACATTGAAGTCTATTGTCCTCTACTTGCATGAAAGTCGGACCAAAGTATTACATGAACTACTTTAACCACTTCAGCTCCGGAAGGTTTCACCCCCTTAATGACCAGGCCATTTTTTGCGATACTGTACTGCGTGGCTTTAACTGACAATTGCGCAGTCGTGCGACGCTGTACCCAAATAAAGTTGAGATCTTTTTTCTTCCCACAAATAGAGCTTTCTTTTGGTGGTATTTGATCACCTCTGAGGTTTTTATTTTTTGTGCTATAAACAAAAAAAGGCCGACAATTTAAAACAATATATATATATTTTTTACTTTGCTATAATAAATATTCCCCAAATAAAAAAAAAAAACAAATTTCTTCATCAGTTTAGGCCAATATGTATTCTTCTACATATTTTTGGTTAAAAAAAAAACGCAATAAGTGTATATTGATTGGTTTGCGCAAAAGTTATAGCGTCTACAAAATAGGGGATAGATTTATGGCATTTTTATTATTAATTATTTTTACTAGTACTGGCGGTGATCAGCGATTTTTAGTGGGACTGCTACATTGCGGCGGACAGATCGGACACTTTTGACACTTTTTTGGGACCAGTGGCATTATTACAGTGATCAGAGATAAAAATATCCACTGATCACTGTATAAATGACACTGACAAGGAAGGGGTTAATACTAGGGGGCAATCAAGGGGTTAAGTGTTCCCTAGGGAGGTGTTTATAACTGTGGGGGGATGGACTGACTGTGAGTAGAGAGAGATCGCTGTTCCTGATCACTAGGAATAGCAGATCACTCTGTACTTCCCTGTCAGAACGGGGATCTGTTTGTTTACACTGACAGATCCCCATTCTGTCTCTCTGTGGAGCGATTGTGGGGGGGGCGGTGGACATCGCGAATGCCGGCCACACCCATCGGCTCCAGCCACGCGCCGTGGGCATGCACGTGCTTCTCCGGCATCGCATGCACACCTGCTATAGGCTTTAAAGGGACCGCCGTACCGGTACAGCGATTTGCACAGCCGAACCATTCTGCCGCAGTATAACTGCGACGGCTGGTCGGCAAGCAGTCAAAGTAGCTGCAACTTTAAGTCGTGCATATATGAATGGTTATCATTGAAAACCTAGGGGAACGACTTGTCATGCAACTTTGCTGTCCAGAGTTGCATGACAAGTCGCACAAGTGTGAATGGAGCCTTATGGAGTTCCCTGGTGTGCTGGTGACATATTTCTTGCCTTCATTTGAATGGTTCACGTAGTACCTGACAAAAGCGACAGGGGGTATAATTACTGCTGTGGCCGCAAAGTATAGTGGCTGTGGTATGTGTACACCCCTGGCCGTTGCCTCTGCAGCTAAAGGGGGTAGTGGTTAAGGAGCAGTAAATACATGGCTCAACTGAAGGGTTTTACCACACTCTAATGTCCCGTACACACAATCGGACTTTCCGCCAACAAAACTGTGGATTTTTGTTCGAAGGATGTTGGCTCAAACTTGTCTTGCATACACACAGTCACACAAATGTTGGCCAACAATTACGAACGTGGGAACGTGGTGACGTACAAGACGTACAACGAGCCGAGAAAAAGGAAGTTCAATAGCCAGTGCGACTCCTTCTGCTTGATTCTGAGCATGCATGAACTTTTGTGCGTCGGTCTTGTGTACACACGATCGGAAATTCTGACAACAAAGTTTTGTTGGCGGAAAATTTGAGAACCTGCTATCAAACATTTGTTGGCGGAAAGTCCGACAGCAAATGTTCGATGGAGCATACACACGGTCGGACTTTCCAACAACTAGCTCACATCCAACATTTTCCGTCGGAAAATCCGACCGTGTGTACGCTGCATAATTGTTAACAAGCCCTAAGCGTATGAGGTGAGGGTGAACCCATAGGGACTCTCATGTAAGGTGAGAATGTAAAGGAGACTCTGATGCTCTGATGGGGACCCCAATGTATGGGGAATCTTATGGGCTCAAGTTTATTTGGCCTTTATTTGCTCTATTCCTTTTTTTTTTTTTTATCTTTTATTAAATATTTGCAACAAAAAAAGATATAATTGTACATGCATAATAAAGTACAGTGGTACAGTATTAACGATGAAGCACATAGCAGATAAAATTCCAACAAGGACAATACTGTACATGTATCAGCTGTGATATTGGATGGCAACAATATAATAATATCTGCAAAATATCAACATAGTTCCAAAGATAGAGGTCAAATTAACACAAATACAGATAAATTGCTTAAAAGAAGGAAAGCGACCATCCAGCAGAATCTGCTTATTATGACCAGTCCGAAGAAGGGGAGGGATAATGGCTTAACAAAAGAAGTATTTATATATTTGACCATGAGTCCCATTTATTTTCAAAATGTGTTCTAGAGCTATGCAAGAATAGAGGTAGGGGAGCCTAGTCCCTCAAACCAGGCTCACCAGAAACAAGGGAGCAAAATGGACTATCTCGGTACATCGTAGAAAAATGTACAAATAATATGTATAGAAAGATAAAAACTTACAAAAAGTTCATTAATACAAAATACATAACAATAAAATTAAAAACACATGTGACTTGGTCATACATGGTACTTTGACTAGTTTCGCAGGATGAAGCGCTTCATCGGGAAATACATTTGTACTGTAAGTAGACATAATATCAGTGACAACATAGTCAAAGGTATATAGGGTACAATTAGTTGGGGGAGGGAAAGAGGGTAATGAAAATATAAATCTATGTATATAATGCTGCTTACCCAAGTCCCAGTGCAAACAGAGCACGAGGCATACCCAGTAGAGCCTCCCGCGGCGACTAGTACTATGTATGACCATTCTCCTGTAGTATGTCTGCAGTCTCTGATGCTCTCCTGTACTATGTCTGCAGTCTCTGACCATCTCCTGTAGTATGTCTGCAGTTTCTAACGCTCTCCTGTACTATGCCCGCAGTCTTTGATGTTCTCCTGTAGTATGTTCTCAGTCTCTGATGCTCTCCTGTAGTATGTCCACAGTCTCTGACGTTCTCCTACAGTATGTTTGCAGTCTCTGATGCTCTCCTGTAGTAAGTCTGCAGTCTCTGACCTTCTCCTGTAGTATGTGTATTAATGTGTCGCTTTACTTACCCAATTATTTGGGATTGCTTCACTGCTCAGTGAGTGGTAATGATGTGAAGTAACCTGTAGCAATCAATCAGTGAACAGTAGTGATCTGCTGTAATCTTTAGCAACGAATCAGTGAGTGGTAATGATGTGCTGTAACCCCTAGCAACCAATGAGTGAGCAGTAATAATGTGCTGTAATCTCTAGTAACCAATTTGTGAGTGGTAATAATGTGCAGTAACCTCTAGCAACCAATCAGCAAGCAGCAATTATGAGTTGTAACCTCTAGCAACCAGTCAGCGAGTGGTAAGAATAGGCTGTAACCTCTGGCAACCAGTTTAAATCGCTGCATGATCTGCTGCAGTAAACTGATTAAACTGAATTTTAGTCTACCTGCTATTTTTTTTGTATGTCTTCAAAAGGGGGGGAGCAAGAAAATGTTTGCCCAGGGCCCAATCAGTATTAAAGACGACCCTGCTTCTACCCACTGGCCCATGGAGCCCGGGGATTTTGTCTGCTTCTCCCGGTCAGAGAATGGAGGAGAGTCAGGTCCTGAAACCCTTTGACTGGCCGGGAGTATCTACCGAGATTATGCGGCCAGGAAGTCCCCAGAACAGTGGTGAGTCTGTGGGAACATTGTGTCGGACAGATCATGCAGATGCACCTTCACCAGCCGGGGATATGGAACTCTTCTTGGGCATATTACTTATCTTGCCCTGTCTGGTCCTTGAGAGCTGCATAATGCAGCATTTGGCCAATTTGCCCCGGCTACTATCAACTTCATATTATTAACTTTTTATACTATTTCCGCTGAAAGATGTACTACTTGGTAACCTAGATCTGAGCTGGATCTGGGATGGGACATTTAGAAACGAGTGACGTAATATACTTTATGTAACTGTTTCTGGGTATCCTGGGTGGCACGCCCTTGCTAATCAAGACTTATTGTGGACATGTTTTCCAGCACATAGACAAGGGAGGCAGGGTGGAAAATTCCTGTAACTACTAGCCATACTGATGAGACTTGTCTAGGTGTCTAGCTGTTAATTAGGTTGATGCTTAAAGGTTGCATTGTCATGTTTTTACTGGTTGTACGTCTTATCTTATTTATGGTAATATCCCCAGGAGGGGAATGTCCTCCTGGGGGTATAAAGTATGTGTCTGGGTTTCAATAAGCAGTTATTCCTTTGGTTTTGCCTCAACATCTTGTTTGCGTATGATGCTTGTGGTAAAGGGCTGGTATTAGCTACTCATCTGCTGGAAGGGATTGGAGGGCAGGAGGCACCGTTTCACAGAGGCACCCAATTGGGGTACCAGGCGGTCCGTCACACACCTGCTTTGTGCTGTGGTGATGTGACTCCCATGCGCCTGTGCAGGGATTTTTTTTTTAGAGAATAGGTGCCAGTATTCACCCCCTTGCAAATCACTCCTTGTCTCCACCCTCTACCCATCTCTGAGCACTGTCCCTTGGTTCCACACAATGCCCAGTGCTGCCTCTTTTAGAGAATACATAACCAACTATCATTTTGTGGTGCTAAATAATTTATATCAAATTTGTTAATTAAAAAATAAAAGCAGTAAAATAGATCCCCTGCAACCAACAACAATAGACCCCCCAGCAACAACAGATCTCCCCCAACAACAAAAGACCCCCACAGCAAAATACCCTTCTTGCAACAATAGATCCAACCCAGCAGCCAGCTTCAATTGACCCTCTAGCAGCCAGCAATAATAGACCCCTCCCTCAACTATAGACCCCCATCCGCTATAATTGACCCGCCAGCAACAATAGACCCCCCAAAACAATAAACTCACCCAGCAACAATTAGACCCCTCCGCAACAAAATACCCCCCATCCCAAGTAACAATAGATTAACCCTAGCAATGATAGACCACCGCCAACAACAATAGATCTCCAATCAACCAGCATCAATAGGCCCTCCAGCGGACGGGAACAATAGACCCCCCCCCTCAACAATAGATCTCTCTCAGCAACAACAGACCTCCCCCCTGCCTTAATAGATCCCCCCCACTGCAACAATAGAATCTCCAGCACACTGCACTCCTTGTCATTACATACATTCAGTACAAGAGGTGCTGAACTGCATTCCCCCGCATTCCTGCATGTTACATATGTAGCACTAACTCTCAGTGGAGCTGCTGGTTTAAGCAGGCTGTTACCTTCACTCTCGATACCTCTGTTTCCGGGTCTAGGGTTCCGTTGAGTTTACCTCTGGACAATATAAACACCAACATTTGAGTACGTTTTCAATGCTTTATTGAACCAAGTAACGAAGGAAGTAGCAGGAAAGAGGCAGGAGGAAAACTGCACGGAAGCTCAAATACCTTTCTTTAGGTTTCATTAGAACATCCTTTAAGGTTGAATCCTGTAATTGAATGCAATCCCCTTTTGTGGGACACGATCTTTGCTCGCCTGGATAGGCCTCTCTGACTTGCCTAGCAGCCAGTACGTAGCACGAACAAAAGTCTCTGCCACAGACTTGCTTGAAATAAACCCGTACAATCCTCTGCCACAGGATGTATTGGTTTGTGATGAATGTCAGACACAGTACTTGGACCTCTAAGCCAACCTGGCAGTACCATGCAATAAGACTACTTCAGGATACGTCCTCTAACCGAGTCACCAGGCCCCTCTCCAGACCAGCACTCTGCATGATCCTCTCATGACAGGTCCTCCCCTGGGATCTTCTTGGTTGTCCAGCTTCTTCATTCTGGATAGACAGCTCAGGACCATTCCTCGGCTGCTGTGGTAGGCCCCAGACAGGCTTCTGGGCCCACCCACGCGCCGCAGCGACGCGGGCCTCTGGAACGGAGGACCACGAGGTGGTATTCTAACACATACCTGTCGGCCAGGAGGGCCAGCAGGTGGCAGAAAACGAACCCCTAAACATGGTGTCTGTCCCATAAATACCCTCTCCCAGAATGCAACTCGGAGGACCACCTCCACCGAGTTGTCGCCGGGACAGAGGAGCACTCATCCGCTTTAACACGTTGCTTTTCCAACACCCGCTGATGGTGACAACGACACCCACAGGCACAATGCGGAACCACACGCAACGTCAGCCAAGCTGGAACAGAGGCAAATCTAACTTCCTATAACGAGCAATTCACTAAATTTACCTATCAGATGGTAGATCATAAATCTACCAGCGCTACATACTCCCCCCACTACAATAGACGTTGTCCCCAACGTCTGTCCAAAAATAATGATAATAACTCCCAAGCCTGGGAGTAGGTATTTGAGCTTAAAACTTGGATTAGATAAAGAAGAAGGAAAGACAGTGGAAAGGCATTATAAGATTATCATCTATAAAACAATATGTTCACGTCCGTAAACAAAACCATCCTATGACTGTACGTAACCTCACTATCTATCTAGCTGAAAATCCTAACAGCTTGATAGAGGATCAAATGGTTCCTGAAAAGGAAAGCATATTAACACACATATATCCTGTACAACTTCAGGAGCAAAGCCTCATTTAAAAATGAGACTCTCTTCCCATAATCTATATCAAAATAATCTTTAGGAGTCCATCCCTGTATACATTTTTTTTTCTCCCTTCAAATGAAAGAAATCCATCTAGCAAAAAGAAATCCTTTGATTTGAAACACTTAGATGAATATCCAGATCTTGACCACGAAGATCTCTTTATACTGACACTAACTAACTAACTAACTCCAAAGTTCTTTTGTCCATAATCACCAATAAAACCGGGGATCTGGCAAGGTCAGTGTCTTTCCCAGTTTATCCACTGTAGTAATGAAATATACAACGTCCTCTTTTCCGGGCCTGCGGATAACTACTTTGTCAGCATAGATGTGCCGACCGAAGTTCCAGTGCATAAAACATCCACTAAAACGTTCATCCATTTTAACAGAACATCCAGTCTTTCGGAAAGGCTTAGGCACAGACAAATAGTCCCAAACAGCTTCACTGTACCAAAGTTCCTGGTTAACTTCAATCACTTGCATTATGTCCTGAGGGACATAAGAGAACTCCAAGCCATATTCCGTAGCTACACGCTTGTTCAACATTCTCTGCAAACGTGCAAGTTTGGGCAAGGATCTGTTTTTCCCCATGCCAGGAGGCACACATGAATCCAATGATTTGCTCACCATAGACCCAGCCGGTGTCTGAAGTGAACTAACAACTTTTGACAATGTCTCATTTACAGTGCTGTGTGGCTCCACACAGGGTGACGTCTTCCCAGAACTCAGGGGTGTCCATTCAGGGAAAGTCATAGCAGAGGCGACATCCTCGCCTTGTGCCTATAACATCTCTTGTGACATAGTCTCAAATAAGTCATCATCACCGGAAAGATCCGACAAGGATTCTATTTCCGAATCTCCCAGTTCTTCTGCTGGCAGATATTTATTTACAGTCCCAGATACATTCCCCATCAGCTGCTTACCCGTTTCCGTCATGGACTTTGTTGGATCCGGTTTGGGTAGTCTCTGGCGTAGGCCTCGGTCACGGCCGCGGGAAGCCTTCACATATCCCACCTTCCTCTGGACAGGTACAACAGAGACAGGCGTGGTGGACACAGAATTCAAAGCAATGTCCGCTGATGAGACAGCAACAGCAGTGTATCTCTCCGGAACATTCTCGGCAACAACAGGCGAAGTGATGGCCTGCCGTTCTCTCTCCATAGTAGTAGCAGCTTCTACTGTGGCGATACCTGTTGCCCAATCCATTCGATAAGCACGGGGCGACATGGTAGGTTGCTCCACCACAAACAAATACTCTCCACATTGCGGACATCGGCCAAATGGACGGAGATGTATGGCCAGTCCTTCACATCGGTCGCAGATCATGCCCAGTCCTTCAATATCTCCTGAGTTATACAGAAGAAACCTCCCCTGCGGCTTCAGACAAACACCAATGTCTGTAAGCAGGGTTCTGGTCAGTACAATACTCGACACAGTGCTTGCAGGGAACATTCTTGGTCCCATAATTGGCTGCATCACTGAAAAAGACATGGCCACACTCTGATCTTCTCAGCACGATCATGAGGCCTCTCTTCTTCTCTGGCGTCAAACACATACACGCGTCCCACGCGGTATCAAGTAGGGTAGGCTCCTCCCACTTGTTCTTCTGATCACGTAGCTCCCGGGCTTTTACTAGCGCCCGCCGCCTACGCATTCAGAAATAAAGTCCTGCAACGTTTAACCTCTTCTCTTCCTGAAAAATTGACAAAGTCCAGCTCTCACCGTAAACTCCCGGTGAAACAACTCTCTTGGTTGCGAGAATTGATGGTCAACAAATCCCGGACGACGCCCCCACATGTAGCACTAACTCTCGGTGGAGCTGCTGGTTTAAGCGGGCTGTTACCTTCACTCTTAATACCTCTGTTTCACCAGCACCGGGTCTAGGGTTCCGTTGAGTTTACCTCTGGACGATATAAGCACCAACACTTGAGTACGTTTTCAATGCTTTATTGAACCAAGTAACGAAGGAAGTAGCAGGAAAGAGGCAGGAGGAAAACTGCAGGGAAGCTCAAATACCTTTCTTTAGGTTTCTTTAGAACATCCTTTAAGGTTAAATCCTGTAATTGAATGCAATCCCCTTTTGTGGGACACGATCTTTGCTCGCCTGGATAGGCCTCTCTGACTTGCCTAGCAGCCAGTACGTAGCACGAACAAAAGTCTCTGCCACAGACTTGCTTGAAATAAGCCCGTACGATCCTCTGCCACAGGTTGTATTGGTTCGTGATGAATGTCAGACACAGTACTTGGACCTCTAAGCCAACCCGGCAGTACCATGCAATAAGACTACTTCAGGATTCGTCCTCTAACCGAGTCACCAGGCCCCTCTCCAGACCAGCACTCTGCATGATCCTTCCATGACGGGTCTTCCCCTGGGATCTTCTCGGTTGTCCAGCTTCTTCACTCTGGATAGACAGCTCAGGACCATTCCTCGGCTGCTGTGGTAGGCCCCAGACAGGCTTCTGGGCCCTCCCACGCGCCGCAGCGACGCAGGCCTCCGGAACGGAGGACCACGAGGTCGTATTCTAACACATACCTGTCAGCCAGGAGGGCCAGCAGGTGGCTGAAATCGAACCCCTAAACATGGCGTCTGTCCCATAAATACCCTCTCACAGAATGCAACTCGGAGGACCACCTCCACCGAGTTGTCCCCGGGACAGAGGAGCACTCATCCGCTTTAACACGTTGCTTTTCCAACACCCGCCGATGGTGACAACGACACCCACCGGCACAATGAGGAACCACACGCAACGTCAGCCAAGCTGGAACAGAGGCAAATCTAACTTTCTATAATGAGCAATTCACTAAATTTACCTATCAGATGGTAGATCATAAATCTACCAGCGCTACACATAGTTACATAGTAGGTGAGGTTGAAAAAAGACACAAGTCCATAAAGTCCAACCTATGTTTGAGATTATATGTCAGTATTAAATTGTATATCCCTGTATGTTGTGGTCGTTCAGGCGCTTATCTAATAGTTTTTGAAACTATGGATGCCCCCCGCTGAGACCACCACCTGTGGAAGGGAATTCCACATCCTTGCCACTCTTACAGTAAAGAACCCTCTACGTAGTTTAAGGTTAAACCTCTTTTCTTCTAATTTTAATGAGTGGCCATGTGTCTTATTAAACTCCCTTCCACAAAAAAGTTTTATCCCTATTGTGGGGTCACCAGTATGGTATTTGTAAAATGAAATCATATCACCTCTCAAGCGTCTCTTCTCCAGAGAGAATAAGTTCAGTACTGGCAACCTTTCCTCATAACCAATATCCTCTAGACCCTTTATTAGCTTTGTTGCCCTTCTCTGTACTCGCTTCATTTCCAGTACATCCTTCCTGAGGACTGGTGCCCAGAACTGGACAGCATACTCTAGGTGCGGCCGGACCAGAGTCTTGTAGAGCGGGAGAATTATCATTTTATCTCTGAAGTTGATCCCCTTTTTAATGCATGCCAATATTCTGTTTGCTTTGTTAGCAGCAGCTTGGCATTGCATGCCATTGCTGAGCCTATCATTTACTAGGACCCCCAGGTCCTTTTCCATCCTAGATTTTCCAGAGGTTCTCCCCCCAGTGTATAGCTTGCATTCATATTTTTGCCATCCAAATGCATTATTTTACATTTTTCTACATTAAACCTTATTTGCCATGTAGTTGCCCACCCCATGAATTTGTTCAGATCTTTTTGCAAGGTTTCCACATCCTGTGGAGAAGTTATTGCCCTGCTTAGCTTGGTATCGTTCGCAAATACAGAGATTGAACTGTTTATCCCATCCTCCAGGTCGTTTATGAACAAATTAAACAGGATTGGTCCGAGCACAGAACCCTGGGGGACCCCACTACCCACCCCTGACCATTCTGAGTACTCCCCATTTATCATCACCCCCTGAACTCGCCTTTGTAGCCAGTTTTCCATGTACTCACCCTATGGTCACCATGTACTCACCCTATGGTCCATGCCAACGGACCTTATTTTGTACAGTAAACATTTATGGGGAACTGTGTCAAATGCTTTTGCTAAATCCAGATACACCATGTCTACGGGCCTTCCTTTATCTAGATGGCAACTCACCTCCTCATAGAAGGTTAATAGATTGGTTTGGCAAGAATCCATGCTGATTACTGCTAAGGAAGACCTTCTGGGTTCACTCCGTTCAGCAGCTTGAATGGCCAGGCCACAATGACATTACTCTTACACATTATCATTAGCAGTAATCAGCATGGATTCATGAAGAATCGTTCTTGCCAAACCAATCTATTAAGATGGAAGCACTTGATCACTGGCAGTGCAGCACTGCAGGGCATCCTTTGACAGGTAAGTCTGTTATAATGTGCTAGTATGGGATGTATACTAGTACATTATGGCATAAAGCTGCAGGGGGTTCAGATAAAAAAAAAAAATCTGGAGTTTACTACCACTTTAAATTTGAACTAGCGCACCACAATGGATCTAAAATTTTATCGGCAGCATTATTTTGTTTAACAGAGCAACACAACGCATTTCACAGTACAGGTCTGGAATGATATGCACAGATTTAAGTGTAAGGCCTACATGACTGGGTTTGCAGCGCAGGCTGTAGTTAGGCAGATTAAAGTGAATGTTTCAAATAGCAGTAGGCTTTAGCTATTGGATGAGAGCAAGGCGGGATAGGGTGGAGCAGTATGGGTCAGGGTGGGGCCAACAGTGGTCTAGGCAGTGAGGGGGAGTTACCAGGGTCAGTTGGAGCCAGGCAGAGCAAGTGACCTTTTCCTTCCCTCCCTCCCTTAAGGTTATGTTTGCGTTTTTCCTTTGTTTTTCTGGTTCCCTTCCCTAATTAATATTGGTAATGGGTGGTGTATTTTATTTGCAATGTTATTTTGTAAGGGGGGGGTCATATGATGTAATAGAATTGGGCATATGTCTTATGCCCCGTACACACGGTCTGATTTTCCGACGGAAAATGTGTGATAGGACCTTGATGTCGGAAATTCCGACCGTGTGTAGGCTCCATCACACATTTTCCATCGGATTTTCCAACACACAAAGTTTGAGAGCAGGCTATAAAATTTTCCGACAACAAAATCCGTTGTCGGAATTTCCGATCGTGTGTACACAAATCCGACACACAAAGTGCCACGCATGCTCAGAATAAATAAAGAGATGAAAGCTATTGGCTACTGCCCCGTTTATAGTCCCGACGTATGTGTTTTACGTCACCGCATTCAGAGCGATCGGATTTTCCGACAACTTTGTGTGACCGTGTGTATGCAAGACAAGTTTGAGCCAACATCCGTCCGAAAAAATCCTAGGATTTTGTTGTCGGAATGTCCGATCAATGTCCGACCTTGTGTACGGGGCATTAGGGTTTTGAAGGTGGGCATGGTCAAAAAATTTTGTGGAGAATGATGGGAGGGGCTCATCTTTGGTATGGGTACCTTCCCGAATAAGTGACGTCAGTAAGGCGAGAACGGTATTGGGGCTGTATCAGGTGGTAATGTGTTAAAAAATTGTCCCCGAGTCAATGTATTTGCGACTGGGGGCTGTGGTATGGAACTGGTGCTTGATACAGCAGATTCGATAGACCATGCTCGCTTCCAAATACCTGCTATAATAGAGTCAGTCAGTGTTGATTAATAAGATGCATTGTTTATGATTTCTTTGTTAATAATAGCTGCTATGGCCATTTAAACCCATTCACAGAGTCGTGTTTTATTCATATAAGGTTGGTAAGGTATTAGTTAAATGTGGCCACGGGAGCTGGTAAATCCGCAATACAACAGTCATGTAATACTGTGCATTGTGGTGCACTGCAACGCAGGTGTGTTGTAGAAGTGCGTGGAGGTGCCATTTAAAATGAATGGCATTGCATCGCACCAAAGCACATAACAACAGCCTAGATGAATTACAAGGCAGCTGGTTATTAAGCTGCCTAGTGGCTCAGACATCAGCACCGCCATGCCACCTGGCTGAACAAAATGACAGAATGTTTTGAAAAGTTCACAGACATGTACACATATTTCAATGATGTATTTAGCTGATTGCCTGAAATTACAGTTTTATAATGTCCTGTATTGTTTGCATATACTTTATATGACAAATATATAAAGATTATAATTTAATACTTTTATTGCTAGACCAACTTTTCCATTTTTCACACACAATAAAGTTATTAAACATTCTTAAAACCCACAATTTAATATACATATATCAGTCATATACAGTCATGGCGATAAAACATTGGCACCCCTGCATTTCTGTCCCATAATGCACCACTTCGCCTAGAAAATTGTTGCAATTACAAATGTTTACGCATTCTCATGTTTATTTCTTTTGTTTGTATTGGTATGACACAAAAATGTAGAGAAAAAAAAAAAAGTCAAATCTGACACATTCCACGCAAAAGTCCAAAAATGGACTGGACAAAATTATTGGCACCCTCAATTTAATATTTGGTAGCACACCCCTTGGAAAAAAATAACTGAAATCAACAGCTTCTTATAACCATCAAAGTTTCTTACATCTCTCTACTGGCATTTTGGAACACTCTTCGTTTGCCCGTTTGCCAACTGCTCCAGGTCTCTCAGATTGGAAGGGTTCCTCTTCTGCTGTTTTTTGAGATCTCTCCACAGGTGCTCTATGGGATTTAGATCTGGACTTATTGCTTGCCAGTTCAGTACTCTCCAGCACCTAAACCATTTCAGGGTGCTTTTTGAGGTGTGATTTAGGTCACTGTCCTGGTGAAAGACCCATGACCTCTGACGGAGACCCAACTTTCTGACACTGGGCCCTACATTGCATCCCAGAATTCTTTAGTAGTCTTCAGATTTCATAATGCCATGCATACGGTCAAGATTTCCAGTGCCTGAAGCAGCAGAGCAACCTCAAAACATCAGTGAACCTACACCATGTTTGACTGTAGGGACTGTATTCTTTTCTTTAAGCGCTTCCCGACCAGCCGCCGCAGTTATACTGCGGCAGGTTTGCTCCCCTGTGCGAGCCCTCGTGGCTATACGTCGGCTCGCAGGGTCGGGATAGCAGACGTGCGCGACCGCTGCACAGCGGGGGTGCCAATGCACGCCGGCCATGAGCGATCGTGAGCAGGAGACACAGTGTCACGTACCTGGTAGGTGGAGCCCAGAATGCAGGGAATAGCCTCTCGTATACCTCCGACTCGGGAACCCCTGGTAGTGATGACAGTGGCTCGGGAGTGCGAAGGGGCACAAGTGCCTGATTGGAAGGCTGGAGCAGAGAGCTGAATGAGGTAGTCAGCTGGGAGGTGTCCTGTAGTCCGGCAGCAGGATGTAGACAGCAGGGAGGTGTCTTGTAGTCCAGCAGCAGGATGTAGACAGCAGGGAGGTGTCTTGTAGTCCAGCAGCAGGATGTAGACAGCAGGGAGGTGTCTTGTAGTCCAGCAGCAGGATGTAGACAGCAGGGAGGTGTCTTGTAGTCCAGCGGCAGGGTGTAGACAGCAGGGAGGTGACTTGTAGTCCAGCAGCAGGAGGTAGACAGCAGGGTACAGGCAAGCCGGGTCAAACACAGGTGGGCAGATCAATTACAGAAGGTAAATCCGGGAGAGTAGTCAAAGTCCAAAAGCTGAGATCAGGGCGGGCAGAAAACAGAGTAGTCAAAGTCAAAAAGCCGGGATTAGGGCAGGCAGCAAACAGAGAAGTCAGGAACAGTCCAACAGGTATAAGGTAGCAAATGCAAGTAACAGGGCACAAGGGGTCTTCAGGAACGCTGTAGACCGGACAGCAAGGCAGCAGTGGAACAGTCCTCTTTAAATAGCCTCTTTGGCGCCAAGTGCTGTCACAGGGCGCTGCTATTGGCGCTATTGCGCATGCGCGTACGTCCGTTCGCGCTATTGGCACTATTGCGCATGCGCGTACGCACGTTAGCGCTATTGGCGCTATTGGCGCTATTACGCGCGCGAGCGCCGGACGGCGCTTCTGTGCACAGGCATTCCTTTAAACTTTAGTTTGCTGGGATATTTGCAAGAGGGCTTTTCCTGACACACAGAATAGGGACGAGTGTGTGTGTAAACACACACTTCCCTGTTCTGACAGGAGTGAGAGATTGTGTGTTCCTATTAGCTAGGAACCACGATCCTTTACTTCCTTTAGTCAGTCTCCTCCCCCTTCAGTTAGAATCACCTCCCAGGGAACACAGTTAACCGCTCAATCGCCCCCTAGTGTTAACCCCTTCACTGCCAGTGACATTTTTACAGTAATCAATGCATTTGTATAGCATTGATCACAGTTTTAATGCCAATGGTCCCAAAAATGTGTCAAAATCGTCTGATATAATGTCGCAGTCACGTTAAAAATTGCAGATTGCCGCCATTACTAGTAAAAAAAAAAAATAATAAACATGCTATAAATCTATCCCCTATTTTGTAAACGCTATAACTTTTGCGCAAACCAATCAATATATGCTTTTTGTGATTTTTTTTTTTTACCAAAAATATGTGGAAGAATACATATCGGCCTAAACTGAGGAAAAAAATTGTTTTTTTATATATTTTTGGGGGATATTTATTATAGCAAAAAGTAAAATATAATGTGTTTTTTTTCAAAATTGTCGCTTTTTTTTTGGTTATAGCGCAAAAAATAAAAACCGCAGAGGCGATCAAATACCACCAAAAGAAGGCTCTATTTGTGGGGAAAAAAGGACGTCAATTTTGTTTGGGTACAACGTCGCACGACCGCGCAATTGTCAGTTAAAGCGACGCAGTGCCGAATCGCAAAAAGTGCTCTGGTCAGGAAGGGGGTAAATCCTTCCGGGGTTAAACGGCTCATTTCTTTTTCTGAAAACAGTAGAATGATGGACTTTACCAAAAAGCTGTAATTTTGTTTGTAATTAACTTTTGGCAAACTTACATAGTTACATAGTTAGTGAGGTTGAAAAAAGACACAAGGCCATCCAGTTCAACCCATGTGTGTGCTTTTATGCTAATATAACAATGAATATCCCTGTATGTTGTGGTCATTAAGGTACCCATCTAATAGTTTTTTTTTTAAATTATCGATGCTCCCTGCTGATCTACTGATACCACTGCTTGTGGAAGACAATTCCACATCCTTACCGCTCTGACAGTATAGAACCCTCCATGCAGTTTAAAGTAAAGTTCCACCCAAAAGTGGAACTTCCGCTCATTTGTCTCCTCTCCCCCTCCGGTGCCACAATTGACACCTTTCGGGGGGAGGGGGGGACAGGACACATGTCTTTTACAGGTATCCTGTTCCCACTTCCGGGAGTCTGTGCCACGGCCCATGATGTCTCCCTCCTCCTCCCTCCTTCTCCCCCTGTCGCACGGGCCAGTAGGAGAGAGGAGCAGGGCTTTGCGCATGCGCAGTAGGGTTCCCGGCATGAAGCTGTAAGGCCACACTGCCGGGTTCCCATACCCACAATGGCGGCGGCAGCACCTGACAGCTGATGGAAACATCAGTTGCGGTGCCGACATCGCTGGACTCCAGGACAGGTTAGTGTCCTATTATTAAAAGTCAGCAGCTGCAGTATATGTAGCTGCTGGCTTTTAATTTTTTTTTTTTTTTTGGGCAGACCTCCGCTTTAAGGTTAAACCGCTTCTCTTCCAATTTTAGTAAATGACCACGTGTCTTTTTAAATTTCATTTCACTGAAAAGTTTTTTCCCTATAGTGGAGTCACCAGTACAGTATTTGTACATTGATATCATATCCCCTCTCAAGCATTCCTCTCCAGAGGAGATCCTCCAGTCTCCTAATTAGCTTTGTTGCCCTTCTCTGGACTCTCTCCAGTTCCAGCACATCCTTCCTGAGGACTGGTGCCAAGAACTAGACAGCATACTCCAGGTGAGGCCAGACCAGAGTCTTGCATAGTGGGAGAATTATCGTTTTTTTCTCTGGAGTGAATCCCCTTTTTAATACATATATTCTGTTGGCTTTGCTTGCAGCAGCTTGGCATTGCATGCCATTGCTGAGCCTGTCATCTACTAGGACCCCCAGGTCCTTTTCCATCCTAGATTCCCCCAGAGGTTTTCTCCCTAGTGAGTAAATTGCATTCATATTTTTGGCACCCAAATGCATTACTTTTCATTTTTCAACATTAAACCTCATTTGCCATGTAGTTGCCCACCCCATTCATTTGTTTAGGTCTTTTTGTAAGGTTTCCAAATCCTGCGTAGAAGTATTTCCCTGCTTAACTTTGTATCATCTGCAAATACTGAGATTTATCCCATCCTCCACATAATTTATGAATAAATTAAACAGGATTGGTCCCAGGACAGAACCCTGGGGGACCTCACTTTCCACACCAGACCATTCCGAGTACTCCCCATTTATCACCACCCTTTGGACTCGCCCCTGTAGCCAGCTTTCAATCCAGATACTCACCCTATGGTCCATGCCGACAGACCTTAGTTTGTACAGTAAACACTTGTGGGGAACTGTATCAAATGCCTTTGCAAAATCTAGGTACACCACATCCACAGCCCTTCCTTTATCTAGATGGCAGCTCACTTCCTCATAGAAGGTTAATAGATTGGTCTGGCAACTCTTTGATTCATTTTTTTCTTTCATCCACGTCCAGGGAGATTAGCTACAGTGCCATGGGCTGTAAACTTCTTGACAATGTTGCGCACAGTGGACATGGGAACATTAAGATCTCCGGAGATCGACTTGGAGCCTTGAAATTGTCCATGCTTTTACACAATTTTTGTTCTCAAATCCTCAGACAATTCTTTGCTGCTCTTTCTCTTCTCCATGCTCCGTGTGGCACACAGAGACACAACAGAAAGGTTAAGTACATTTTTCACCATTTTAATTAACTGGTTGCTGGTGTATTTTCTATATTGTCAGCGCCTGTTAACGTGAGTTTAATTACAAATTACAGGAGCATCACAAACTTGGAATGCAATTACTTCTTACAATTTTAATAAGATGCCAATAATTTTGTCCAGTCCAATTTTCTAATTTTGCTTGGAATGTGTCAGATTTGGCTTTTTGTTTCTCCACTTTTTTTGTGTCATACCAATACAAACAAAAGAAATAAGCATGAAAATACCTAAACATTTTTAATTTTCCAGGTGAAGTGGTGCATTATCTGACAGAAATGCAGGGGTGTCAATATTTTTGGCCATGGCTGTATATATATGTGTTTGGTGCCCTAAAAAAAAAATGGATCCTGTTCCCTTAAAGCATAGTGCTTGTGCTGTGTAATTTGGCTCCTGTATCACCTGAAATACCTGGCTGATTCTGCCTGGTTCTGCCCTCCCCTTGTAAACTGACCACGGCTTATCATGGCTGCTGAGCCCTGACACAGTGGTCAGTTTATGTGCCTCCATCATCCGCAGCTATCCGCAGCTCTTCTCTGTCATCCTCTCCCCTCCCTGCCTTTCTGCTTGTGACAGTGCTCACCCCCTCCCCTCCTGCTGCTAATAAAAATATATTATGATGATACAATCCCCTGTGTTAAATAAGGACATGTGCCCAACTGCATGTGTTTTATTAAAAATCATGGATTGCTTTTCAGAGGAGTGTCAGTCCTTACTGACATTGTGAATGAGCATAAAAAAAAGCAGTTGTGATTGTTCAGAATTAGGGGCAAGAGTAACTTACATTCACACACACATGTCGCCAGCAACACCTGGGCACCGCCACGTCGCCAGCAACACCTGGGCACTGCCATGTCGCCAGCAACACCAGGGCACCACCATGCTGCCAGCAACACCTGGGCACCATCATGTCACCAGCAACACCCGGGCACCACCATGTCACCAGCAACACCCTAGCACCGCCATGTCGCCAGCAACACCCTAGCACCGCCAAGTCGCCAGCAACACCCGGGCACCACCATGCTGCCAGCAACACCTAAGCACAAGTATCTCAACTGTTAGACCCAGAGACATCTATTCATTATCAAGCAATGGTAGCCTGTATGTAACAGGACACAGAGAAAGCTGTCTCTGCCTGTCACCTCTGTGCTGTGCAATCTTGTCAGCCTAACCTGGTGCCATCTGTGTTGGTGCTGACATCTTCCCGACCACTCCTCTCAGCATCTTCCTCTCCTCCAGTAGATTTCCCCCGGCCCCCGCACAGACAGCCACAAACTCCGCCTCCCGCCGACTCGTACAACATCTTCATCTGCCCGCCGTGGACGGACTTCCCGCTCATGCAGACCCCTCCTCCGCCACTGCAAGTGACCTTATGCAGCCTCTGAATTGGTGCAGGACTTGGCTCACTGGCGGAGCGGCTCTTTCTGCCTTCTCTGATGACACTCACGATCTGATCTATAGTTCAGCAACGCAGTGGGGGCTTGGGGGGGCTTTTTTGCTGCCCCCCCAAAGTGCTGCCCTAGGCCTTGTTGGCCTAGGCCAAAATACAGCGCTTGGTAGAGTCATAAAGTTATGGCTGATTATATATATATATATATATATATATATATATATATATATATATACACACAACATACAGTATGTCACATTTTTAAAAATATTTTATTCTATCTTTTCATGTGACAACACTGAAGAAATGACACTTTGCTACAATGTAAAGTAGTGAGTGTACAGCTTGTATAACAGTGTAAATTTTCCATCCTCTCAAAATAACTCAACACACAGCCATTAATGTCTAAACCGCTGGCAATAAAAGTGAGTACACCCCTAAGGGTGTATCCAAATCCAAATCAAAGTGCCACGCATGCTCAAAATAAATTAAGAGACAAAAGCTATTGGCTACTGCCCCGTTTATAGTCCCGACGTACGTGTTTTATGTCACCGCGTTCAGAACGATCGGATTTTCCGACAACTTTGTGTGACCGTGTGTATGCAAGACAAGTTTGAGCCAACATCCGTCAGAAAAAATCCATGGATTTTGTTGTCGGAATATCCGATCACTGTCCGATCGTGTGTACGGGGCATAAGAGCTGTGGAAATGTGGAATAGACTCCCTCCAGAGGTGGTTCTGGCCAGCTCAGTAGATTGCTTTAAAAAAGGCCTGGATTATTTCCTAAATGTACATAATATAAATGGGTACTAACATTTATAGGGAAAGTTGATCCAGGGAAAATCTGATTGCCTCTCAGGCATCAGGAAGGAATTTTTTTCCCCTGCTGTAGAAAATTGGAGCATGCTCTGCTGGTTTTTTTTTGCCTTTCTCTGGATCAACTGTGGTTGAAGGATTAGGTATATGCGATTGTATTTTTTTATGGTTGAACTAGATGGACTTATGTCTTTTTTCAACCTGACTAAATATGTAACATTGGTGGTGGATTTTTATGGACACTTAAGAGGAGATTGTAAATGAGACTTTTTTATTATAATAATTTTATGTTAATTTATGTGATTGCGCTGCATTTTATGTATTGCATAATTGTTGAGAAATGTAGTGAAAAGCACTGGGTAATGTTCTAGTGGCCATCTTGTTTTGGGTATCACCATAGGACTGCTCTGATTGTTCTTTCAGCACATATAGAAGAATGGTCCAGAACAGGCACTGTGTGATAGCACGGAGCAGAATCAGAGGCACTGTTGGAGACACAGAGCAAGCCAAAATCAGCAAAGAGTGTACAGCACTGTGTCAAATCACAAGCCGAATCAAGATTGTGGAAGAAACCAAGGTCAAGAACTAGTAAGCAGTAGTACAGGGTAACAGGAAGCATAATCAGGGCA
The DNA here is from genome assembly GCF_042186555.1 of Aquarana catesbeiana. Classification (NCBI taxonomy): domain Eukaryota; kingdom Metazoa; phylum Chordata; class Amphibia; order Anura; family Ranidae; genus Aquarana; species Aquarana catesbeiana. Next base: position 36,711,081 of record NC_133326.1, read on the forward strand.
CAGTTTAGAATACAAACAACCAAGCTGAAGACCGGTCAGCACTGACAATGATAAAGAATAAAATTGATTGCGCTGAGTGTCAAAATAATTTCAGTGACTAAAAATGAAAACAGTGATAGCTGTACTCACTATATATCCACAGAAACTAATAAACATAAAAAAACGTGTTGCGCTATCCAAATAATGGCGCATAAATAATCAAATGAAAACAAATAAAGTGTTTACACAGGCAGAATTCATGCAAAATAAATAATTACATTTTTTTTTTAATACACATTTTTATTGAAAATCAGTTAAAAGTACATAGCGTGACAATATCATCAATAATGGAAACTGAAGACTCAACTATTATCCAAAGTCCATGTGAATAATATATAAATATGACATTGCTAGAAATCAGAATATCTAACATCCATACAGTAGTCAAATACCTAAAAGTTTCAAAAGGAGCCATATTGATCTGAGGAGGAAGGGGAGGTCCCGAGGCTTAAAAAAGTACCTGAGAGTCTCTTTGAAATATTTTGACGCATATGTTGTGATAATAAATGTTACAACAATTATATAACATAAAACATAAAAACAAAAAGAACATAAATCAGTGAGTGTACAACCACTAACAAGAGAAACGGCAAAATAAATAATTTTATAACCATCCAAAGAAAATTCATATAAAAACAAAAGTGCACGGTGCAAAATAGTCCATCAATATATTCAGTGCAAAACAGTCCATATGCGTGATGCCCAAATCCTAAAATTCTGCATGTATATACATCACTTTACACCCGGGTGCACACCCCACTCACAAGCTGCTTACCAACAGGTAAGATGCCAAAGATGGAGGTCTGGCTGCACCTTCGTGCAGAAATCCCACTGGGATGGATGGAGGGCAGAATTCCGGGCTCAGGAGAGATGATTTCAAAAGTAACCAAGGCCGTCCACAAATGAAGCTCAGGAAGAGATAAATATAAAGAAGGGACTCATATTTACGAAAGGCAAATCCACTTTGCACTACAAGTGCAAACTGCAAGTACAAAGTGCACTTGGAAGTGCAGTCGCTGTAAATCTGAGGGGTATTATTATTATTATTATTATTATTATACAAGATTTATATAGTGCCAACAGTTTGTGCAATGCTTTACAGACAGTAGAGGGCAGACAGTACATTTACAATACAAATCAATACAGGAGGGATCAGAAGGCCCTGCTCTTTAGAGCTTACAATCTAGAAGGGAGGGTCAAGTGGAAACAAAAGGTAGGCTTCTCTGAAGAGAAGGGTTTTCAGGGATTGTCTAAAAGCTAATAGAGTAGGAGATAAGCGGACAGATTTGGGTAGGGCATTCCATAGGATTGGAGAGGCTTTGGAAAAGTTCTGGAGGCGAGCGTGGGAGGAGGTGACGAGGGAGCTAGAGAGCAGGAGGTCTTGAGAGGACCTTGAGAGAGTAGATCTGAAATGAGGGGAAGCTCTGCTGATTTTATTATCCAATCATCTGCAAGCTAAAATGCTGTTTTTTTATCTTCCTTGCATGCCCCCCTCGGATCTACAGCGACTTCACTTCCAAGTGCACTTTCAGAGCTATTTCAAGTTCACTTTGCACTTGTAGTGCAAAGTGGATTTGCCTTTAGTAAATCACCCCCATAGTTTAGCAATATAAAATTCCAGCATTTATTTAGATAAAAAGCTACTCACAAAGGCAGGTAAAAAAACAGCATGTAAACCAGATCAGCACAGTCAGCACCCTGGTGGGCATGATTACATCACCGCTGTGTTTTTTTTTTTACCTGCCTTTTGTGAGTAGCTTTTTTATCTAAATAAATGCTGGAATTTTATATTGCTACACTACGGGGATGATTTACTAAGAAGAAGGCACTGTACCAGTTCATACATTAATTGGTGCACTGGAAAAGTCATTAATTGAACATGCGAACTGGCGCACATTGAAGCGCAAATAACGATAATAAATAACCGCAGGGTAGGTGGCATTGATGGGTACTTATGGGTGGCACTGATGGGTACTTATGGGTGGCACTGATAGGTGGCACGGATAGGCACTGATGGGCACTGATAGGTGGGCACTGATGGGCACAGATGGGAACTGACAGGTGGCACAGATGGACACTGATGGGTGGCACTGATGATACTGATTGGTGGCACTGATGACACTAATGGGTGGCATTGCTGGGCATCACTGAAATATAATGGTGCCAATCAGTGCCCATTTGTGGGCACTGAATGGCACAGATTGGGCACAGATTCGGCACATTGGGCACATGTAGATGGCCATGGGGTACATACCTGGCCATCCACATGTTGCCCCCTTCCCTGGTGGTCCTGGTGGCTTCCCTGGTGATCTAGTGTGGGCATCCGAGGGGGGCTGTGCTGATAAACAATCAGCGCAGACCCCCCTGTCAGGAGAGCCACCGATCGGCTCTCCTCTACTCGCATCTGTCAGATGCGAGTGAGGAAAAGCCGATCAATGGCTCTTCCTATTGACATCGTGATCAGCCGTGATGGAACATGGCTGATCACGTGGTAAAGAGCCTCCGCCGGACAGACTGACACACCGCTCCTCCGATCGCTGCGTTGTGCGCCCCCACAGATAAAGAATGGAGCTAATAGTGAAAGTACCATTTATTTGACAAGAGAATGGATAATTACAAAATTTCAGATAAAACGGGCATGTAAAAATGGAGTTATGGATGCATCAAAACACCGCTCACGGCGTGCGTTCCACAGAACCGGAAATGCGTTCCGGGAACCAGATATGCGCCACAGGTACATACCTCCACGCACTCAGCAGTTGCACATCTCACATACACAGCTGTCGCGCATCTATATGCATTTGGCGCAACTAGCTGCAGGAAAACAATTTTTATGGAAATTAATAGTAAAGCAGATGCAGATTTCCAGGACTGAACTTAAGCCTTGTACACATGATCAGGTTGTTGGCAGACAAAGCGTCAGACCTTTGACCGAAGGGCGTGTGCCGTGGACTTGTCTTGCATACAAACGGTACACAATTGTCGGCCAACAAACACGAACGTAGTGAAGTACTACGTGGAATTTCAGCTCTTGAATGCCACCTTTTGGGCACCTTCTGCTAATGTCGTGTTTGGTGATCATTGATTCCAAGCATGAGTGTTTGTACTTTGGACTTTTGTGTGACGGACTTGTGTACACATGATAGGGAAATCTGACAACAGAACGCTGTCCACCGAAAATTTACTAGCCTGCCATCCAACATTTGTTGGCGGAAAGTTGTACAGCAATTGTCTGATGGAGCATACCAACGGTCGGATTTTAGGCCAACAGTCTGTCATCACACAATTCTCTGCCGAAAATCCGATCGTGTGTACGAGACTAAATGTTTATAGTGAAAGGCAACTGGTGTTTTCTATTAAACAAGGTCTAAATGGGCCATTGGCATGCATCACAGTTGAACTTAGGATTGTGTCTTTGCAAAGTTAAACTAAATGAAATCCTTTCTTATTTTTGCTTGGGGATAAAGTGCAGAGGGATTAGAAGTCTTGTCAGTTTTTGGGGATGTCTGCACCCCTGATAGGGTGAAGACACCTCCCAAATTTTGACAGTTTCTCCTTCAAATTTATTCACTTCCTGTCACATAGCCAAACAGGAAGTGAGGGTAAAACCCTACCAATGTCTTTCCTTGGGGACACACAGGTCAATCTAAATAGTTTCCCCATTAGGGAAATTGAACTCTAGCATTTTGCTCTGTACACCCCAAATTAATAGGTATCTTGGACTTTTAGGTTTTATTTACTAAAGGCAAATCCACTTTGCACTACAAGTGTACTTGGAAGTGCAGTTGCTGGAGATCCGAGGGGGACATGCAAGGAAAATAAAAAAAAACAGCATCTTTGCTTCTACATAATTGTATAATAAAATCATCAGTGCTTCCCCTCAGATTTACAGCGAGTACACTTGTATTGCAGAGTGGATTTGCCTTTAATAAACTCCAAAATACATAATAATTTGGGGTGTACACAGCAAAGTGTAATGCCCTGTACACACGGTCGGATTTTCCGACGAAAAATGTGTGATAGGACCTTGTTGTCAGAAATTCCGATTGTGTGTATACAAATCCGAAGCACAAAGTGCCACGCATGCTCAGAAGAAATTAAGAGACGAAAGCTATTGGCCACTGCCCCGTCTATACGACATACGTGTATTACGCCACCGCGTTCAGAACGATCAGATTTTCCGACAACTTTGTGTAACCGTGTGTATGCAAGACAAGTTTGAGCCAACATCCGTCAGAAAAAATCCATGGATTTTGTTGTCGAAATGTCCGATCAATGTCCAACTGTGTGTACGGGGCATTAGAGTGCAATTTTCCTAATGGGGACACTAGTAAGATTGACCTGTGTGTCCCTAAGGAAAGACATTGGTAGGGTTTCACCCTCACTTCCTGTTTGGCTATGTGACAGGAATTGAAGCCAATTTTCAGAAAAGGGACCCAAAGCCCAACCTAAAAAAAAAGACAAGCAGGGGTTCTAACACTCACTTGGTTTCCCTCAAATGCCCACAATTAGAATAGGATTGTCTTGCGCTAGATTTTAGCTCAGTGCTCTAAATCAGTGGTTCTCAACCCTGTGCTCATATATCCCCAACAGGCCATGTTTGCAGGTTTACCTTCATCTTGCAAAAGTGCTTTAAATCAGAGTCAATGGCTTGGTATTTTGGACAGCTATTTTAGCTAAGATAAATTCCCAAAACATGTCCTATTGGAGGTACTTGAGGACTGAGGCTGAGAACCACTGCGCTAAAATGGAAAATTGAATACTTACCTCTCTGTAATTTTCCTTTCCTGGTGCTTATTCATGGCAGCATACACACAATCCATGCGCATGCAGCCATGAAGGCAACAGGAAAGTAGCTTTTAGACGAATCACACTTTTTTGTTTTGCCATGCCAATCAGCCTAGTTCAGCTGCAGATAGGAAATCTGTTGCATAAAAATTGTTTAGGGGGAGAGGGAGAGAAGAGCGTAAAATGCATTACTTGGATTGTTTATGCATCTGCAAAACAAATTATTAACAAAACACATAAAAGAAGAATTTGCTGCAAATTTTTTTGGCAACAAAACAGGACTTGGAAAAGAGCAAGGAAAGCAAAAAACACATGTATGTTAATTTGAGACATTAACAGAATATGGTTTTGAGGTCTGACCATTTTGCAGAGGAAATTAACAGGAGTTAAAGGACTGCGCCCACAAACGGACAGTCTCTTAAGGATTTAAGCATTTAGTAATCACAACAGCTTGAGGAAGATTTTGCAAAATAATACAGCACAGGCAATTAAATCAAAGTGAAACTAACAACCTACAAACACAGATTGACAACATCCAAAATATTTTAGTGAAAAATACCCATCCCCCAAAAAACAAAAACAAAAGTAAAAAATACTTGCTCTAAAACACATCTGTTTTGCAAAAACATAACAAACAAAATACAAAGAGAAAATACATGTGTTACAAACTCTATAAGGACACCCAAATGTAATCTCTTGACTGACTGACACACACACACGTTTGTGTGCTAATGAGGCAATTGAAAACACATGCACAGTCCATGAAACACACAAAGTGCAAGTTCACCCAATGTAGAGACAACTTCAAAGTGGGTACACCTGTTAAGGATGTCCTTAAATTACTAACCCAAAAAACACACTCTCTGCGCATGCCCAGAAAAATCCAAGTGCTGTTCACACACAAAACATTTATTTTGTTTAACCACTTGCGGCCCGCCATATAGCAGAATGACAGCGGCAAAGTGGTTTCAGTATCCTGACTGGGCGTCATATGACAACCTCAGGATATTGAGCTGCTGCGCACCCCTCGGGGGCGCGCATCGCGGCGATCGTTGTTGCGGTGTGTCAGTCTGACACCCCACAACACCGATCTAGGTAAAGAGTCTCTGACGGAGACTCTTTACCACGTGATCAGCCGTGTCCAATCACGGCTGATCACGATGTAAATAGGAAGAGCCGGTGATTGGCTTTTCCTCACTCGCGTCTGACAGACGCGAATAGAGGAGAGCCGTTCGGCTGCTCTCCTGACAGGGGGGGTCTGTGCTGATTGTTTATCAGCACAGCCCCCCCCTCGGATCCCACCCAGGACCACCGGGGAAGCCGCCCAAGACCACCAGGAAGCCATCCACACTGGACCACCAGGTATGCCCCCTAGACCCCCAGGGAAATACTAATCTGTGCCCAGGCAGCTGCCAATCAATGCCCAGGCAGCTGCCAATCAGTGCCCACTCACAATGCCTACCACTGCCAGTGCAACCAGGGATGCCTATTAGTGTCGCATATCAGTGCCCATCAGTGCCGCGTATCAGTGCCCATCAGTGCCACGTATCAGTGCCCAGCATTGCTGCCTATCTGTGTCCATCAGTGCCCAGCAGTGGCACCTATCAGTGCCACCCATAAGAACCCATCTTTGCAGCCTTTCATAGCCCATCAGTGTCACCTATCAATGCCCATCAGTGCCACCCATGAGTGCCCATCAGTGCCGCCTATCAATGCTCATCAGTGCTGCATATCAGTGCCACCCATCAGTGCTGCCTACCAGTGCCCATCAGTGCCGTATATCAGTGCCCATCGTCAGTGACCGTCAGTGCCCGCTCATTGGTGCCACCTCATCTGTGCCACCTTATCAGTGCCTGTCAGTGCCGCCTTATCAGTGCCCATCAGTGAAAGAGAAAACTTACTTATTTACAAAAAAATGTTAACGGAAACAAAAGCAAATTTTTTATTTTTTTCAAAATTTTCGGCCTTTTTTTATTTGTTTAGCAAAAAATAAAAACCGCAAAGGTGATCAAATACCACCAAAAGAAAGCTCTATTTGTGGGAACAAAATGATAAAAATTTAGTTTGGGTACAGTGTTGTATGACCGCGCAATTGTCATTCAAACTGCGACAGCGCTGAAAGCTGAAAATTGGTCTGGGCAGGAAGGTGTATAAGTGCCCTGTATTGAAGTGGTTAATAAAAGTGAGCTAATAAATAGAATTCATTTTTTAAGGAATTTTGACAAATTCGTTAATTTGGATGTTTAACAATTTTTTCAGAATATTCGTAATTTGAATATTAGAAAATTCATAAATTCAAAAATTCGTAATTTGAAATTTGAAAATCCAAAAACCAGAACATTCCCAAATCTGAAATAACTATTAAATGATAGTCTCCTTTCAAATTTGGCTGTTAGTGAACATAACGAATACGAATTTATCCAAAGTTACAAATTATCTGAAATAATGATTGCCGCATCTAAACAAATGGAATGTAATGCATTAATAATAATAAATAATAATACAATTTTATATTTTTATTATTTATTATTAATTAGTTCCTTTCCATTTGTTTAGATGTGGCATTCGTTATTTCGGATAATTCGTAACTTCGGATACATTTTTATTCTTTACGTTCACTAACAGCCAAATTTGAAAGGAAATTCCAATACCTATAATTTAATATGTAGTTATTATTAGTTAGTTATTATTTTCAATTTGCAGATTTTGTTCTTTCAAATTTTCGAATGTTCTTTCTTATTTTTGAATTTACAAAATTACGAATTTACGAATTTTTGAATTTACGAATTTTCGAATTTACAAATTTACGAATTGCGATAATAACGAATGACACGAAAAACGAAAAAGAAACAAAAAAAATGAATAAACCGACAATGAACACATTTTTTGGCAGTGCACATGTCTACTAACAAATCATTAAACAGCATATCTGGTGTGTCTCAGCTCACTGGTAAGCTCTACAATGAAGCTAAAGGACTTCCAACTTTACAATATATATTGATGGACTGTTTTGCCTTGTACGCTTTTTTTGGTATGAATTTTCTTTGGATGGTTATGAAATTATTTATCTTGCATAAATTCTGCCCGTGTAAACACTTTATTTGTTTTCATTTGATTATTGATGCACTAGCGATTTATTTGGATAGTGCAACATGTTTTTATGTTTATTAGTACTGACAATGAGTTTGAGCATCCATTAAATAGGCTTTCTGGTGCCCATAATGACTGTGGGCATGCACACTCGACCGCAAACTCACTGTGAAGCACTAAAGTGTGCGCGGCCATCCTTAAATCGATATGGACATGTGCATGCTTCTGAGCCAGCTGGCTAAGAGGAATCCCCTGATATACCGTAATAGTATAAACCAAGGTCCAACTCCTTCTCTGGTGCACAGGCATGTCCATGGGCATGCTTAGTGCTGAACAGAAAGAAAAAGTAGCACAATCCTGCATATAATTAGCAAACAAATCCAGTCTTTAACTATTAATAGATATTCTATGCATATAATTAATGGCAGAGGACCAAGCATAGGGCTAAATCACTGTCCGTATACCGATGGTATCAACACATTGTAAAAAAAATTGATCTAGCTGAGAAAAATGTTTTTTACCACTCATAGGAACAAAGAGTATGCTGCCAAGAACACAATTCACGAGCAGCAGTGCAAAAAAACACAGCGCATTGTTTAATTAACGGGTGAGGGAATGTTTATGAGGGTGGCAGAGACACAAGGTTTTTTCAATATGCCAGAGAGTTTGTAAACATGTTTACCCTACATTTAATTAGATCAAAAACACAGTGAAATAATGGAGTTTACTGTTTAGCAAAATTTAGAAATGAATTATTGATAAAACTATAAAATCTAGAGTATTTATTACAATTACCACTGGGACACCTGCACATTTAGAACTACCTGCTCCTTATACAGGAAAGCATTTGCACCAGTTTTGGTACCATTAGGACTCTTTCACCCAGGCAGCCAGGATACAGTAAAAACAAGCGGTTGAGCTCCAACTGCCCACACAAATTCTAACCATACAGCCTGGAAGGGGCTGAACATACCCTAGCTGCATAGCCGGAAATTTTGACAGGTGGCACTGCCTGTTCCTGGAAATGTTCATAACTAAATTCTTATTTCATCATCACTTATATGTGCAGTGCTCCCATGTCAAAGTAGAATTCTGGTCAAATTCTAACAAAATCTAAAGCTGGGTTCACATTGCTGTGCGGACTCACAGCAGGGGTCCGATGCGTTCCTGGTCTCCGTTACAGGGACAAATCAGGCCCGAATTTTTGGCTGGATTCGCACCTAAAACGAAACCCCATGTGCAATTGGCTCCGCAGTCGTCCCGGAGCTGTGTGAATCAGCTCCATTGAGAGCTGGTCACAGTCTCCTGTCATGCAAAATTGGGTGTTGGAAATCCGCATCCAATTCACAATAGTGTGAACCCAGCCTAGATCTACTCCCACCCTATTGTAAGGCTAGTCTATCTACCCTTCAAAAGATGTTTATACTTACTTACTCTGAAGCTACTTTGGTCAGGTCACATGATCGGGTTCCAGCACCAGCTGCTTGCGAACAGGAGCTTTCCGATCATGTGACTGCCGTGACAGCCAATCATGGTGGTCACATGATCATAAACCCTGCCCCACCTCTCAGAATCCTAAACCTCTTAAAGGGTCGAGAAGTGCCGGGGCTAAGAGGTTAAAATGGGAATGGGAGTAGATTTAGCCTTAGAATTTGACTGGAATTACACTTTAATGACCACTCTGGCCACATGTGATGAATGTTGCCTAATGTTTTTTTCGCAGCGTACAATGCAAGATTAATATCCTGGCAGCAGATGCCTGTGACTGTGTACATTTTGTGAATGGCCAAGCATATTTAGTGCTGCCCATCAAAAGGGCCGCTAGAAATAACCCATCTTTTCCATACCTGTCCAGAGGTTGCCAGCCCAGATACCAATTCCAGAGCGACAAACTTCAGACTCAGTCTAGGGGTCTCTTTTGAAGATTTATTGCAGTACTTGATCACAGGTGGGTAGAGGGATGAGGGTACAGGATAATTCAAAACACCTGCAGGTAAAGGGAGACAGTTTCTCAGGCACAGTTCTTCAGTGGCAGCTTTAAGTTTTTCATGAAGTATGTAGGCAGTTGCAGTCTGTACTCCTCCACTGCAGGTGGTGCTCAACAGAAGCAGAGATGCAGAAGGGAAAGGAAGTTGTGAGGAACTTGCCTCCTCTATGAATCCCTGCAGTCACAAGGAGACAGCTGGTCGTTTGGATGCTGGCACTCCACGTGAATTTAGCGGCCATCAGGTCATAGTCAGGCAGAGACTGCTTAAGACTCTGGCATTCTGGGTTTGGTGTTCTTTATGCAAGTGGCTAGTGTAGGGAAGGAGTCCATGGGAGTGCAGGGACCCCATCTACCTCACTTCAGAAACCCTTCCCTTTTGGGTGTGGACCGGCCAGGCCACATTCCACTCCTTGTTGCAGACGCTGACGGCATCTTCTAAGTCTACAGACCGCTGTTACAGTTTGTAAGTGACTTCAGTCGGGCGTGCCTACCCGCCAAGCTTAGTTGAGTTGTGTTGAACCGTTCTACAATACATCGCTATTGCCTAACTTGGTCTCTGTGTGTTTACTGCCGTCCACACCATGCTGCACCTTGCTCACAAGTAGAGGGGACAATCAGCTGCTCTGAGACTCTGTATGAGCAGTCAGTCCTTGTAGCAACCTCTGGCATCTAACCCTCTAAGAACTTACACACTTGGAGCTCTAGGCACCTATCAGCTAACATCCCTAATTATACTTGCAGTACTGCATGAATTACTGTGCTTAAAGGACTTGTTCATCTCATTTTCTGATTGGCTTGTCTTGGATCCGGGAAGCTTATCTATGCATATCATTTGATCAGCCTACAACTACTACTATATCTTTTTGCTCCAACTCTAATTTATTAACTCTCCAGGCTTCCCATCAACTACCGGACACTGGTCCCAATATTTAGTCTTTAATGGATATCTAGCTATGAGCATACTGGCATATCTAGGTTCCATATTATCCATGTGATATATATAGGAAAGCCTGTTTACTGGCCTGAAGTTATGGGAGGAGCCCGGAGGGTATTTAACCAGACCATCCACGATGGTCTGTGTCGGTTCCAGTGCGTGGTATTACGTCACCAGGCCGACTTTCCGAAAAAATCACCGCATGTTTGCGAGTTCCTACTCTCGAGTTCCAGCGTCGCTGTTCCCCGTTCGCAGTTCCCGATTTTCGATCGTTGCACTCGCTGTCGCAGGTAGGAGCTATTGTTACCGTTTATAGAAACGTATTGTTATGTTATCCGTAGTCACGTACGGGGCAAGTTGCACACAGTCCCGAAACCTTGTTCCACACATCACCCTCCCCCCCACTACTAAGCCACACACCTTCTACGAAAACCCCCCACTGTCATCTAAAACTGACTCTTTACACCTCTCTCTCCACAAGCACTCACCAGCAGTGCGCTTCTTTCATCCGACCGATCCGAGTCCAGTCGCAACAGCGGCTCAATGATTCAGGTCCTCAGCATACACAAGCACTCACCAACAGTGTGCTTCTTTCATCCGACCGGTCCGAGTCCAGTCGCAACAGCGGCTCAATGAATCAGATCTCCAGCATACACAAGCACTCACCCACAGTGTGCTTCTTTCATCCCACCGGTCTGAGTCCAGTCGCAACAGCGGCTCAATGATTCAGATCTCCAGCATACACAAGCACTCACCAACAGTGTGCTTCTTTCATCCGACCGATCCGAGTCCAGTCGCAACAGCGGCTCAATGATTCGGATCCTCAGCATACACAAGCACTCACCAATAATGTGCTTCTTTCATCCGACCGATCCGAGTCCAGTCGCAACAGCGGCTCAATGATTCGGATCTTCAGCATACACAAGCACTCACCAACAGTGTGCTTCTTTCATCAGACCGATCCGAGTCCAGTCGCAACAGCGGTTCAATGATTCAGATCTTCAGCATACACAAGCACTCACCTACAATATGCTTCTTTCATCCGAACGATCCGAGTCCAGTCGCAACAGCGGCTCAATGATTTGGATCCTCAGCATACACAAGCACTCACCAACAGTGTGCTTCCTTCATCCGACCGGTCCGAGTCCAGTCGCAACAGCGGCTCAATGATTCAGATCCTCAGCATACACAAGCACTCACCAACAGTGTGCTTCTTTCATCCGACTGGTCCGAGTCCAGTCGCAACAGCGGCTCAATGATTCGGATCTTCAGCATACACAAGCACTCACCAACAATGTGCTTCTTTCATCCGACTGATCCGAGTCCAGTCGCAACACCGGCTCTATGATTCGGATCCTCAGCATACACAAGCACTCACCAACAGTGTGCTTCTTTCATCCGACTGATCCGAGTCCAGTCGCAACACCGGCTCAATGATTCGGATCCTCAGCATACACAAGCACTCACCAACAGTGTGCTTCTTTCATCCGACCGATCCCAGTCCAGCCGCATACCGGCTCAATGATTCAGGATCCTCGGCACTACAAAACCCCACCATCCAATCCGAGTCCAGTCGTAGCACCGGCTCAACGATTCGGATCCTCGCCAATCCAACTTCGGCCGATGCGCTATCTCATCTTAACTTCGCAACGTTCTTTTCGCAGGAACCTGGAGCCAACCCGACCATGTCTGCTATCCCACGTTGGTCACTATCTCACAATACCCTGAAAGGCTACCACGCTGCCTGGAAGATCTAACACAGGTTTCTAGCTGCTAACCTCGGGGCAATACCAGGAGATCTCCATCACATCCTGGCCTTCAAATCATACTGCCACACTCAGCTGGTGTTATCCTACAATACCATTAGACTCTACCTAGCTGGCATCCAGCATTTCACCTCCTTACAGGATCCTACCAAACCATCTTTGTTCACTACCCATGCGGTCAAGGCCATCCTGCGAGGTATCCGCAAGCAAAAGCCCCAAGTCAGCGGTAAACGCTTACCGGTCACCAGTGCCATGTTTCGAGACGTGTCCACTATCCTTTCACGTTCCCCTTTCGGCTTATTGCCCAGCTTGGTCATCCAAGCAGCCATCTACCTGGCGTTTTACGGCTTTCTATGTCCCAGCGAATTCACAGTCAGCAGCCCCAGTCTTAGGGCGTTACGCAGACGCCACCTCACGCGTCACCACAGTAATTTCACATTACACCTTGAGTTTTCCAAAACGCAACAGTCCGGTCCAGGGGTTGACATCAAGCTCTTCAGAACACACAACGCCTGGTGCCCCGTAGCCATCCTAGATCAGCTATTAGCCCATCTATGTGATCCCTCGCAGGACAGCCCATTGCTACCATTCCCGATCAGCCCGCTTAGTACCAACCAGTTCACTACTCACGTCAGGATCCTTCTGCGCAACTTAGGCCTTGACCCCAACCATTATTCTGGACATTCTTTCCGCATTGGAGCAGCATCAGCAGCCTCACGAAATGGGGTCCCGGACCACGTGATCAGGAAAATGGGTGGGTGGAACTCCACCTGCTTTGCTCGCTACATTCCCAATCCACAAGCAGAAATGTCATGAGCCTTTGGCAAGCTTGCCCTGTATTATGTCTATAAACTTAAATAAATCATTACCTCCCTAACCAAGTCTTTTTGCGCCCTTCTCTGGCATACCGCCCAGCAGATCTAGGTTTACCATACAGCAGGCCAGGCCACACTTCAGGTCTATTTATGTTGTTAGTCTTGTGACGTGTTTATGTGCTTCATATCTGTCAGGACGGAGGGCTCCGACCATAAATAGGAAGGCCTGTTTACTGGCCTGAAGTTATGGGAAGAGCCCGGAGGGTATTTAACCAGACCATCCACGAGGGTCTGTGTCAGTTCCAGTGCGCGGTACCCACCCACCCATTCCCCTTCTCAGGGTTCTTCTCTTCAAACAATTTCTCTACAGAAACATCCATTCTTTTCTTAAGGTATGCGCCCTTCTCTGGCATACCTCCCAGCAGATCTGGGTTTACCATACAGCAGGCCAGGGCACACTTCAGGTCTATTTATGTTGTTAGTCTTGTGATGTGTTTATGTGCTTCATATCTGTCATGACGGAGGGCTCGGACCATATATATATATATATATATATATATATATACAGTACCTGACCGCGAGATTGTGTTTCCAGCGCGATACAATCGCGCTGGTTCTCGGCGACAGGGTACTGTGAATGTCGCGTTGGCTTGCTCATCGGGAAAAGAAAACTTTGTTTTCCTTCCGCGATGAGTGACAGGCAGCGCTGACAGCTGTCTAGTATGAATCCTGAGGCGGGAACACCGCGCCAAATTTTAAATGAAAAAAATGGCGTAGGTTCCCCCCCTCGGGGGCATACCAGGCCCTTAGGTCTGGCATGGATTGTAAGGGGAACCCCCTATGCCGAAAAATCGGCGTGGGGGTCCCCCCCCAAATCCATACCAGACCCTTATCCGAGCACGCAGCCCGGCCGGCCAGGAAAGGGGGTGGGGACGAGCGAGCGCCCCCCCTCCTGAGCCGTACCAGGCCGCATGTCCTCAACATGGGGGGTGGGTGCCTTGGGGAAGGGGGGCGCTCACGCCCCCTTATGACGCCAGAGTCCCTGCGCATGCTGGGACCATGACGTCGTAAGGGGGCGGGGTTACCGCCTATATAAATGGCTCCGCAGCTCGCACACAGCATTCGAGCCGGAGAGAGCGTCGTGTCAACATCGGGGAAGAAGAAAAGAAGAGAAGAAGCAGCGAGACAGCGGCGACAAGACAGCGGCGGCAAGACAGCGGCAGCAGACCGGGCCCCTCGCTGGCAATAGAGCTGGAAGAAGATAGCGGCGGGGCCCGGGAGAAGAGGCCGAACACCGGGAGAAGAGGCCGAACACCGGGAGAAGTCGGAAGGAGACCCCCCGAAGTCGGAAGAAGACCCCGGAGCTGACTAATAAATTGCTCTTAAAACCTGTGTACTGTGTTTTTTTTATATTGACACTTTTCCCTAGGTGAATGGGTAGGGGTACCATGTACCCCAAACTCATTCACACGGGGTGGGGGGCCGGGATCTGGGGGCCCCCTTATTAAGGGGGGCTCCCGGATTCCGATAAGCCCCCCGCCCGCAGACCCCGACAACCAACGGCCAGGGTTGTCGGGAAGAGGCCCTTGTCCTCATCAACATGGGGACAAGGTGCTTTGGGGTGGGGGGGCGGGCAGGGCGCCCCCCCTCCCCCAAGGCACCCACCCCCCCCATGTTGAGGGCATGCGGCCTGGTACGGCTCAGGAGGGGGGGGGCGCTCGCTCGTCCCCACCCCCTTTCCTGGCCGGCCGGGCTGCGTGCTCGGATGAGGGTCTGGTATGGATTTGGGGGGGACCCCCACGCCGATTTTTTGGCATAGGGGGGTTCCCCTTACAATCCAGGCCAGACCTAAGGGCCTGGTATGCCCCCGAGGGGGGGGGGAACCCACGCCGTTTTTTTCATTTAAAATTTGGCGTGGTGTTCCCGCCTCAGGATTCATACTAGACAGCTGTCAGCACTGCCTGTCACTCATCGCGGAAAGAAAACAAAGTTTTCCTTTCCCGATGAGTGAGCCATCTCGGCGCTGGCTCCTGCGACGGGGCTCGTAGGTGTCAAATCTCGCCGAGAAGTGCGGCGAGATTGACACAATATCGCGGTCACCTACTGTATATATTATATATGATATTCTTGGCTTAATACCCATAGAATAACATTGTGTACTGGGTGTGCATTGGGTTTCAAGTTCTGGCACCATTTTGTGATAACATTGTCCAATTGTATGTGTGTGTTTCTTTTTATTGTTGGGTATTTGGGTAAATTACTCGACATTAATGCTATTTTTCTGTCATTTTTTTTTTTTGGTTTTAAACATACTATTTAAAGATCAACAAAGCTTGTTAGATATTTCCAATGATATATACCGTGGTGGATTCTCCTTACTGCTTTCTTGGGATATCTCTTTATCCCAAATCCCCTTTCCTATATTCCAGTGATTTATTTGCTTTGGAGGTATCCTGTCCCAACTGACAAATCGATAACACCCTATTACTGGTTGAGCTCTCTCACCATTTAATGAAATTGGATTCAGATTAATTTTATCCGTATTTTCAATAGGTAGTGTCCTCCATCATGTAGATAAAGGAAAGCCGACAGCTCGATCTTCCGCAATGAATATATTTACTAATTCAGGTGTGATACAAAATAACACAGGGCTTACACATTTTGGCGTGTAGCCTTAGTCATAGTCAATGTCCTCCAGCAAGTTTAAATCCACATTCCAAGCACACACAAGTCTAATAGCAACAGCTCCTCTAACACACAGGCTGCCTCCCACACGGACATCCCATGAGAGAGAGACTCTGATCAGACCCTGCCAAACCATTATCTTCTCCTCAGCCACACCTTCCTGGCCTCCCTCCCAAGAATTGTATGAGGTCAGATAAATGTTCAAAACCCAGTGGCTAATTCTCACACATTATTTCCAGAAACTTCTTCCAGAGGCAGGCAGGAGTAATTAACCACCAGGCTTAGGGAGGCCTGACCAGACCCTAATAATAAACAGCTGCTCAGTTGGCTATAGCTCACCCCAAAAACTAAAACAAGCCTAAGGCAGAGGTGCTATACACCAGGATTCAGAAGTGACTTTTAAGCGGTCATTAGCAGGAAGGGGAGATCAGTGAACAGACATTTGCTAATTTCCCTCCCAACTACATGGTGGTATCCGCCATGCCAGTCCTGGGCCTGCCAATAGGGGCACAAAAACATGGTGGAGGTGAGTGCACAGGGGCCCTGCTGTTACTGGGGTGTGTGGAAGGGATGTGGCAGCTGCACAGCCAATGGACAGCTTCTATCTGACAGCCAACTGGCTGTGTGTTGAGTTATTTTGAGGGGACAGCAACTTTACACTGTTGTACAAGCTGTACACTCACTACTTTACATTGTAGCAAAGTGTCATTTCTTCAGTGTTGTCACATGAAAAGATAGAATAAAATATTTACAAAAATTTTAGGGGTTTACTCACTTCTGTGAGATACTGTGTGTGTGTGTATGTGTGTGTGTGTGTGTATGTATGTACATATATATATATACATATATATATATATATATATATATATACATATATATATATATATATATATATATATATATACATATACATATATATATATATATATATATATATATATATATATATATATATATATATATATATATATATTACATTCACATCAGTCCCTGCCCTCAAGGAGCTAGCTTACAATCCAAGGTCTCTATTTTGCACTCATACATACTAGGGCCAATTTAGACAGGAGCCAAATAACCTACCTGCATGCCTATGGAGTGAGTGAGGAAACCCATGCAAACACAGGGAGAACATGCAAACTCTAAGCAGGTAATGCCATGGTTGAGATTTGAACCAAAGATCCTAGTGCTGCCAGGTGGAAGTGCTAAACATTTAGCCACTGTGCTGCCCCAATTAAATATTTACCCCCCTATCCCAATATTGACCAAAAAAGTCTTATTACCAGCCCACTGAAGAAGAAAAAAAATGCACTGGGGTGCCATTGAGAATGAATGGCACCAGACTGCTCTTTGCTATGTATTGCAGTGACATGCACCTTTTCGCAGCACAATAGTGTAAACTACTATTTAATCCATGGCACACCCTGACAGCTGGAAGAAGACTAATATTGTTATTAGTGGGCTTTTGGAAATGATTTTACCTGGGAGCCTCAAATCCGTTTAGAATGACAATTAACATGAACATTTTACTTTTGTGAAGGTGTTATAATATTCAAATGAACCTTATTTTTCATTTAAGTTATTAAATCTCTGTAATTTGATTTCAGCTCTATAAAGCAATTCATTTGAAATTGTGTTTGAAAGCATCCATTTAAGCAGTGCTGAGTTTAACTGCAAAAAGGCAGAGTTCTACAAAGCAAGCCTACATGAGCGCCTAAAGTGTTCTAAAAAGGGCCAAAGCTTTCACTCGGATAATGACTTTGCCACTTTAATTAGCTTCCCTGTTAAGGGCGAGTTAATAGTGCATATTCTTTTGTCATTCATATTACAATGACACATTCCTCAAAGCTTTAGTAGGCACTACTAGCTGTTATAGCTAGATAAAAAAATGATTGGTTTTAACTGCACGCATTTTAATTTTAGTTAACAGGTACATATGCGTTCTTGACTTTGCATCTCACATATGGATGCAGGTCACAGCTGCTTGCAACTACCTGCACATGTAGCTGTCACTTGTGACAATTGGGAGTTCAGTAATTACTCTGACAAATGTAGGCAGGTTTCATAGGGAATGGCTACCACACTTGTAACAGGTTAATTACATGTAAGTTTGATCTTGTGTCCCAAGTGTGCAGTTGTGGCTCTAAAGCAGTCACTACAGTCACTGTAGAAAATACAAGTAGTTTTAGGAATTTTTGAGCTTAATGAGAACCTGCACTTACTTATTTTTTGCATATTTTTGCATAGTTTCATTGGCCCAGCTGGGACCAATGTAACTATGCAAGTGCCATATGTGTGGGATCCCAGCAGAAGCTGTAAACCACTGCAGTAGGCCCCACTGCTACAGTGATTGCTGTTTGCCTCCAGGTTCCATGCCAGGCAGCTTCTCTGCTGCTTAGTGAACATAAGAGGTCACTTGTTTGGCACAGATGCCATTTAGATGTAGCACCCTCTAGCAGGTGAAGCTAGGTGTACATAGTTCAGTTGTTAGTGTAGGTAAATTAGTTTGGCTGAGAGCCAGGCTTGGGCTGAATCTGGGTCAGGGTTGAGTGACTTAGACAGGCTGGATTACTCAGCAGAAAGCCCTTATGGTGTCTACCCTGTTTTCTGGAACCTTGGAGAAGGTTCTAGATGTAGTGGGTGGAAGCTAGGAGGGGCTGTTTTGCATATTTATGAAGTCCCCGGCCAATCCCCTGTGGAAAGGGGATGGAAGGGCTTAGGCACCTCATAAATAGGCATGATTAATGCCATCAGGGGCAGTTGGGTAAGAGATGGCGATGGAGAGCTGAGGAGGCTGCCGGTGGCCTTTGAGGGGGTCCCCTAGTCTGGGGGGTTGACTTGGGGCCAGGGGCTCGGGTGCTGGAGGGACCCTGTACAACACACAGAGGAATCCTTTCTTGGAGGCATAGGAGCAAGTAAGAGGACAGCAGGACCAGGTCAGCGTGTCTGGGAGATCTCCAGAGAAGTCAGCCGGATGGGCTGGTGATTGTTCAGTCTGGGAGGACTGTGGAGAAATTGGCCTGAAGGTCTAGTAAAAGAGGCAACCAGGAGGGCAGGCAAGGCCTAAAGAGGTTGTACTAGACTCGGTGACCACAGGAAGAAGTGCTGGAAATGTGTTAGCTGTGTCACTCCAGCATTCTACAAATATAGGGGCTGCAAGTCCCTGCCTGTAATGAGCCATTGCTACAAATATTTTAGAGCGACACAGCTGGGAACCAAGAACGTGTGTGCTGGAGGAAGAAGTTGGAGATATAAATAGGAGAAGTTGTCCCTGAAGTTTGTTTGAAGTCAATTGGGCATCCCATAATCTCCCATCCCTATCAAGTTTACTATCCTCAAAAACAAGAAGAAAAAAAACAAACAAACTGTTCTCTGACTCTGGAGTGACTGTGAAAATGTTATGTACCTCGCTGTGCAGGGTGGGAAATCTATTTCTACTTGTGGCTCCTTAGGGGGTGCGCTACATAGAGAATACTTTATTTTTTTCCAATTAATACAAGGCATTCTCTAATTGGACATGGTGGAGATCATGATGTCATAGACCTACCTCTCCTATCAGAGAAGGTTTGAATTAATTGAGAAAAGTGTTCACTGAGTGGTGCCTATGCTGAATAAGCATCCTCCTGTGTTTACCAAGCAGCTATTTGGCACAAGACCCAGAAACCAGCGGCAATAATTGAAGTAGTGGTGTCTATTATAGTGAATTACAGCTTTCATGGGGATCAGGCAGGTATAGAACATGCATACTTACAATGGTCCAAGCTGGACCAATGTAACTATGCAAAAATAGTCATACCCACACAATTGTGCAGGCTTCTTAAAGATTCGTATTGGCATCCCTACGCTATCTACAGTATATTTTTTTAAGGAGATTTATGGTCACAGCATACGCTATTATTTTTTTTAAAACATCAGCATTTTAACAGCAATACAAAAAAGTTATTTTTGACAATCCAGGATAAACGTACTTGAAAAATTTTAAATCTCCTTTCATGTTGTGAGTTCAGCCTGTCTGGTGACCATCTATTTCCAAAATTTCTTGGATTCCCTGCATGCTATTTATTTTTAGTTTCTAAGGACAACATATTCCATGGTACCTTGCTGCCTGTAAGTTGTAAATCCTGTACTGACTTAACCTCGTGGAACTCCTCCTCTCGGCACCCATACAGCTCAGAAGACAGGCTCTGTGGAATGTATGACATACTGTAGCAGTACCTACTCACAGAGCACTCACAAAGACTGTTAGATATATACAGTAATGGAAAAAAGTATTGAATCCCCTGCTGATTTTGTACGTTTGCCCACTGACAAAGAAATGATCAGTATATAATTTTAATGGTAGGTTTATTTTAACAGTGAGAGACAAAATAACAACAAAAATATGCAGACCCTTTACCAGAGGCGGACTGGCAACTCATGGGGCCCCTGGGCAATAGGAGATTATGGGGCCCCCAGGCAATAGGAGATTATGGGGCCACACAGTATACACACACACATACAGTATACACACACAGACACACAATATACACACACAGTATACACACACAGAATACACATACACACACTGAAAAGGTACTGGAGAGGTGGGGCAGTTATAATCTTGGGATTTTTAAAAAAACACAGATTTTTACATACTGTCCCTGGTGTTATTGAGGCTGACAACCCTGATGGGGCCCCTTAGTGGCATGGGGCCCTCGAGCAGTGCCCGAGTGCCCGAATGGTCAGTCTGCCCCTGCCCTTTGCAAAACATGACCCCTTTGCAAGACATGACTTGTTGGCAATCACAGAGGTCAGACATTTCTTATAGTTGGCCACCAGGTTTACACACATCTCTGGAGGGATTTTGTCCCACTCCTCTTTGCAGATCCTCTCCAAGTCATTAAGGTTTCAAGGCTGATGTTTGGTAACTGTTCCTGAAGCCTGCACCGCTCTCTTAGCCTTTTTGCGGCCACCCAGCTGGGCTGTTCCTGAAGCCCGCAGCCGCCCACTCAACCTGTTCGCAGCCGCCCCCTCAACCTCTTTGCAGCCGTCCATTCAGTGCATGGCTGGGGAGTAGAGACTAGAGGTCAGCTGACTGGTGAGGAATGTAAAAGTGGGAGGGGCTGGAGGAGACCCTATCTCCTGATTTCAGCATAGGTGTCACTGCTGTGAGACACCACAGAGCTGGAGACACAGTGAAGCTGGAGACACAGTGAGTAACACTACCTGTGATTAGAGTTGCCATTAAAGGTCCCCACTTAAGGTTTTCAGATCATCAGATGATCTTGATCAAGAGCATTTAAGTTGGCTGATCAGAACTCCCCTCCAGCACTGCCACTCATCCCATTTCTCCCCACACCCCCTACCAAGGAGTAAGACAGAGAGTGGTACATCGTAAAATGTACCATAAGGGGTTTTAATACTGTACGAGTGGAAGGGACTCAGGGAGCGCTAAATGTCCGTGGGTTAGGGGCGCAAATTACTTGTATTACCCCGGGTGCTGACAACCTACACTACACAAAAAATTTTATTGTTAGGGGTCCCCACAACTTGGGAAATTTTATCAAGGGGTCACGGCACTAGATAGGTTGAGAACAACTGATCTATACTGTATATGGGTGATAATAGCACTTTAAGGCTGTTGGCTTCTAGCAAGCCAATTAAAGGCTATTTACTTCTAAAGGGAAACAATGAAAATGCTTTGATAGTGTTTGTAAGTTCATATCTTTATCAGCTGAATAGCGCTCATAATTAATCTTCTATAAAATGTATTGCTGTCTCCTTCATTTTTGGTCCCATCCGCTCTTTGATTTTAAGATGAATATGCAGTTATTTTTCTTTATTGATTGTGAATAAATCTGTTCAGTTTTCAACCTGGGATTCGGTTTAAGGGCCATAATCTGAATGAACATCTGCCTTTTATTGATCCTCGCAACACAAAATTGCTCATGTCTAGACGAGAATAAAATAGCAAAGCTCAGTTATAGCAACAATAATAATGTAACTTGTGTTGCAGTTTTTTTGCCACTATCTCATTTATCATCATCAAGTACTTATTATGGACTGTTCAGAAAACTGTTTGGAAATACTTATATGTAGGTGTATAGTATTTTGTTCACATTGTGCTGAAAACCTTAATCATAGGGCATACCTGCATCTGCTAAATCATAAGATTATTGCAGTTATTGAACAGACAATTTCTGCAACCTTTAGAATATAATTTAGAATATAGGATATACTTGTTAACCCCTTCGCGCCTAAGGGTAAAACAAATCTTAAAGTGGAGTTCCACCCACATTTTCATCTTTGCACTATGCGATTCTATGCAGCAAGTGAAAATATCTTTGGCCGTTTTCATTGTTTTTCTAGCTTGATTTATTTTATTTCCATGGGGGGAATTTTTTTCTTCCTGTTTAATCCGCCGCAGCAAGGCACATAATTTCCATGATCGGATCGTGCCCTCCCCCCCCCCTCGCTGCCTTCTGGGACCTGTGTGTGTCCCAGAAAATGGCATGACCATTCAGAAAGCGCCACATGAATGAGCAGTAGGAGACTGGCTGCGAAGCCTAACGGCTTCACTGCCGGTTTCCCTTACTAGCAATTCTGGCGCCTGCACCCAAAGTCGATGGACAGATTGGCTTGGAGTGCTGACATTGCATGCTCCCTGGACAGGTAAGTGTCCTTATAATAAACGTGAGCAGCTACAGTATTTGTAGCTGCTGACTTTTATTTATTTTTTCCCCAGGTCAGGACTCAGCTTTAATGCCTAAGCACAATTTTGCAACTTTGACACGTGTTATTAAAACTGTACATATCATCATAACTACAGTACTTTGTGCATCCAGGTGGATTATACCTTGTTTTTTTTTCAGGACAAATTATGCTTTCATTTGGTGGTAAATGGTAATGGATATCTCCTGATTTTTTTATTATCAAAGAAAAACTAGGCCAAAATATTAAAAACATTTTTTTTTTTTGCTGTATATTTCTTGCTACTACCATAACCTTCCACCAAAGAGAAACCCAAATTAAATTCTCCTGCTCCTGAAAATCGCAGCGATACCACATATGTGTATGTTAGTTGTTGTTTCTACCCGTAGCACAGCCCAGAAACAATAGTGCACATTTTGCTTTTTTTATCCTACCTAAAACACTCTGACACTAACTTGCACTAACTGACACTGATACAAATTTTAGGAAAAAAAATCCTGTTAAAAAAAATACTGACCTTTGACCCTGACCTTGACCCAAACACTAAGCCCCGGTTCACACAGGGGCGACTTGTCAGGCGACTTAGCCGCCTGACAAGTCGCATCCCGTTCTGTACTACGAAACCATTCTAATAGGAGCGACGCAAGTCGCTCCGACTTAGAAAAAGGTTCCTGTACTATTTTTGGGGCGACTTCAGGCGACTTGCATTGACTTCTATACAGAAGTCGTTTTGCAAGTCGCTGCTGAAGTCGTGTGCAGGTCGCCTCAGTGAGTCGGCCTGCAAGTCGTGTTGCCCCTGTGTGAACCGGCAGTAACCTTGGAACTGACCTAGATCAAACCTTGATCTAGTTTTTTTTATTATTATTATTTTTTACACACCTTTTTTGTTTTTTTTTCAGAGAAAAAACATGGGGGATAGGCTTCACAGTGACTGATCCCTGTGGTAGCCAATCAGAGGCTATCACAGCGATCAGGTGACCCGGAATCGGGAGTTCCAGATCCCAACCGTTAGTATGGGTCCCGGGGCTCTCTGTGAAACCCTGGTCTCTGTGCTGGGAGTGTGCCGTGTGTTTGTGCCCGTAGTACAACCCAAAAACAATAGTGTGCATTTTGCTTTTGTTTATCCTACCTAAGACCCCTTTCACACTGGAGTGGTGCCGGCGTTAGCAGTAAGGCGACGCTAGTTTTAGCTGCGCTTTGCCACTGTTATAGCGCTGTTTTTCGGCTTTTAACCCCCGCTAGCGGCCAAGGAAAGGGTTAAAAGCGCCTGTGTTGCAGCGCTGCCAAAGCGCTTTGCAGGCACTTTGGCAGCTCTGCCCATTCATTTCAATGAGCAGGGCGTTTTGGGAGCGCTGTATACACCGCTCCCGCACAAGATGCTGCTTGCAGGACTTTTTTTCCTGTCCTGCAAGCGCACCGCCCCAGTGTGAAAGCACTCGGGCTTTCAAACTGGGGAGGCATGAGAAGCGCTTTTCAGGTGATTTACAGGCGCTATTTTTAGCGCTAAAAGCCTGAAAAGCGCCCCAGTGTGAAAGGAGTCTAAAACACACTGATGCTGACACTGACACTGATACTAATTTAAAAAAAAAATCCTGTCCAAAAAAATACTGACCCTGACCTTGACCCAAACACTAACCCTGGCATTGGCCTAGATCAAATCTTGATCTAGCTTTTTTTGTATTTTTTTTTTTTTAATTATTATTATTTATTTTTTTTTTTACACACCCTTTTTTGTTTTCAGAGAAAAAACACGGGGTGGGCCTCACTGTGCTGGGAGCGTGCCATGTGGGGTGCTCCCAGCCCGAAGGTTGATACGCAATTTTGCAGCCCCACAAAAAAAAGCCCAGTCCAGTGGGGCCGCATATTTGTGTTAGGTCAGCGTGAAGGGGTTAATATTGTTACTTTGGAGGCATTTGAAAGCAAACTCCCCACCTTTCTAATTAAAACTTATGAAACTATGGGGTTGATTTACTAAAACATATAAAGCTTTACTGATTGTCAGCAAAATAAATGCATACCCCATGTTTCCACCTGTAAACCATCCTTCCTTGACATGCTTCAGGTGTGGTGAAACACATAAAGTAAGGTTGGTTTTCAGGTGGAGACATGAAGTTTGGAGTGCGGTTAATATTTTTTACATACCTATGATGGAGATTGGAGATGAGCTATGGTCACCAGCACCCGGATTGTCCAAGTACAATAAGAGGAGTGAGTCTTGAGCAGAGCAATGGAATTGGGTATGTTCTTTGGTTACATATAAGGGTTGATTTACTAAAACTGGAGAGTGCAAAATCTGGTGCAGCTCTGCATAGAAACCAATCAGCTTCCAGTTTTTTTTTTTTTTGTCAAAGCTTAATTGAACAAGCTGAAGTTAGAAACTGATTGGCTACCATGCACAGCTGCACCAGATTTTGCACTCTCCAGTTTTAGTAAATCAACCCTTATATGTAACCAAAGAACATACCCAAATCCATTGCTCTGCTCAAGACTCACTCCTCTTATTGTACTTGGACAATCCGGGTGCTGGTGACCATAGCTCATCTCCAATCTCCATCATAGGTATGTAAAAAATATTAACCGCACTCCAAACTTCATGTCTCCACCTGAAAACCAACCTTACTTGATGCGTTTCACCACACCTGAAGCATGTCAAGGAAGGATGGTTTACAGGTGGAAACATGGGGTATGCATTCACTTTGCTGACAATCAGTAAAGCTTTATATGTATCCAATAGACATGTGCACTGCCGAAAAATGTGTTTGTTTTTGTTTCATTTGTTTTTTGTTTTTTTTGGAAATTCGAAAATTCGGAAATGGTAAATTGGTAAATTCGAAAATTCGAAAATTCTGAATTCGTAAATTCGAAAATTTGGAATTTGAAAATTCGAAAATCCAAAAATTTGAAAATTTGGAAATTTGAAAATCTGAAAATTTGAAAATTCAAAAGCAAAATCCCAAAAGTTCAAAAGAACGAAAATCCAAAAATTCTAAATAACTAAGTAATAATAACTAACTATTAATAAATGAAGATTCAGTCAGCGCAAAAATCCTAACTATAAAAAGCAAGCAGCTGAACACTGAAGGCAAACATAAAAAGACCTTAAAATACATAAACTAAATAGGCAGTGCAGCGCTATAACCAGAAGACTCAAATGTTACTTATAGCATAAAAAATGAAAGTCTCTTTATGAAAGTAGAAATCAGGACGTTGATAGAAAAGAGGTCTCCTCAATGGTGGTCTAAGTGCTCATGCCAGTCCATACAGTGAAATAAATCCGTGATTCCACCACCAGCTAGCCAAACCGCTCACCTCAGCATATGGACCTCTGAGCTAACAGATGGGTCAAATCAGCATTTACCACTCTAAATGGATACAGATGGAAACTTGCGTAGGCAGATGGTCACACGATTTTTTGAGGCAGCACTCAGTGTTTGATGATCATATTCACTGGTGGGATGTCTGTGTTCCAGATCTGGAACTCTGTTAGCTCAGGGGTCCATATGCTGAGGTGAGCGATTTGGCTAGCTGGTGGTGGAATCACGGATTTATTGCACTGTATGGACTGTCATGAGCACTTAGACGACCATTGAGGAGACCTCTTTTCTATCAATGTGCTGATTTCTACTTTCATACAGAGACTTTCTTTTTTTATGCTATAAGTAACATTTGAGTCTTCTGGTTATAGCGCTGCACTGCCTATTTATTTTAAATAACTAGCTATTACATTATAGGTATTGGAATTTCAAATTTGGCAGTTAGTGAACGTAATGAATACAAATTTATCTGAAGTTACGAATTATCCAAAATAACGAATGCCGCATCTAAACAAATGGAATGGAACAAAATAATAATAAATAATAATACGTTTTTATTCTTATTATTGTTATTTATTATTATTAATTTGTTACGTTCCATTCATTTAGATACGGCATTTGTTATTAAGGATCATTCGTAACTTCGGATAAATTCGTATTTGTTACATTCACATAACAGCCCAATTTGAAAGGAAATTCCAATACCTATAATTTAATAGTTATTAATAGTTAAGTTTTATTAGTTAATTATTATTTCAGATTTTCAAATTTTCTGGTTTTTGAATTTTGGGATTTTCATTCTTATCTTTTGAATTTCTAATTTTGAATTTCTGAATTTTTGAATTCAAATTTCCAAATTTCTGAATATTCAGAAAAATTCAGAAATTAGGAAATTTGGATATTTCCGAATTAACGAATTTGTCTAAATGAATTAAAAAACAAATTCGGAACTAAATGAAATGCACATGTCTAGTATCAAAGCTTCTGCCAAAATTAAAGCAAGTCTCTAGGAAAACAATTAAATACAAAGTGAAATATATCTTGGATGATTTTGACCCTTCTGATGATATGATCACCTGAAGTGTTTCTATGGCTCCAGACTTACGTACAAGGCCTGGAATGCCCTCCAGAGCCCAGATTATCAGCCTTATATCCCCAATATTAGTCGCGGTATTTACCGCTCACGCAGAGTTCTGCTATCGTTTCTCTTTTTTAAGCTTATGGTAACACTAATATATCATTGTTCACCACAATATTGACTTGTTCTCAATTCCTTTACAGTCTACAACCCAAAACTGTCCTTCACCAGCAGTGAATTTTAGGGTCGGACCTGTCGTACCCTGCCACTATCAGAAGTTATGAACTCATCTCTTCAAAAAGTAATTTGACTACCGCATCACACAAATAATAGTGCATCACTCCACTAAAAGCCAGTCAACTTATCCTTGCTTTAACAAAGCTAATTCTAGGTAATCCCAACTCTGCCCCTTTAACATTACTACAATAGTGAACTCAAAGTAACATCCCTTAACGTTAAAGGCCTGAATCATCCTGGGAAAAGATATTCCCTCTGGTCAGAAGCCCGTAACCTTCAATGTCTTCAAGAAACCCACTTTTGTCAGGATAAAGCTCCCAACATGTCTCACAAAAACTTCCCACATATATTTTTTGCTAACTGTCAAAATAAAACAAGAGGAGTGCTCATAGCGATAGAAAATACAGTGGCATTTAAGATGATCTCCACTACAACTGATCACCTAGGAAGATATATCATCCTAGATTGTGAAATTAACAATTAACATGCCATTTACACTATCATGAACATTTATGATCGGGCCAATTACGATTCCCTTGCAAATTGTGGAAAAAAGTAAACAACCTTAAGGAAGGTAGGACATTTATGTGCGGAAACTATAATATAACGCCAGATGCCTCCATCGACGTTAAAGGCTGTCTCCCAGAAAACCTCGTCAAGCAACCCTGATCCCCTTTCTCAATGCTAATAACCTATTCGGTATTTGGAGGTGCCAACACTCTGTGGAAAGGGATTTTACCTTCTTCTCAAAACCCCACTGCACCTACTCAAGAATTGACTTATTTGTGGGTGACAAACAACTTCTCCAAGATGCCATTGAGACAGACATTTAAAACATAACATGGTCACATCATGTACCCATCTCAATGACTCTGAGGGACAATACTACGAACTCCATAGCCACCAACTGGAGGAATGATCCACACCTGATGGCAATTCCCACTAATATCACTCTCATACAAGACTGTCTGAAATAATTCTTTAACTTCAACAAGTCTTCAGTTACTAACCCATCTACTTTATGGTCAGCCCATAAGGCTTATATTCGTGGTACACTCATTAAATTGAGCTCCCAAGATAAACATCAAAGGACACAGCAGCTGACAGAATTATTAGACAACATAAACAAACTGGAGCTAGTAAACAAAACTAATCCCACGCCAACAACCAGTGATAAAATAATTCAAGCCAGAAACGACCTTAGATCCTTCCTAAACGCCAAACATGCTAAAATAAAAAAATCCCTCCAAGACACCCCATTTCATGGGAGATGGTCATATTTGTGGTCATAGAGGACAGAAGGATGAGATTAGGGTAGTATACATTTTTTAGAGTACATAAAATGTGGAGCGATGTTCAAGCAACTTTCAACTACCCGCACGGTGTTAAATACAGGAAGTGATACGATGTCACAGACACCGCTCAATGGAGTCTTACCCTCCGGCTCTGGCTCATAGACTGTCCTCTATGACCACAAATATGACCATCTCCTATGAAATATGGGGCCTGGGAGGGATTTTTTGAATCCGGTTGTCCTATGTTTTTGGTGCAGATTTTTGTGGGTTTCTTATGCCAATTTTTCTCTGAATTGCACATCCCCTGAAGAAGCAATCAGCAAAACATGTTGGGCTAGTGTGCAGTATTCATTCATTTTGGCTTGAACCTACCTACTGTATAACCACCACATCATTGTTATTATTGTGAATAACTCTTCCTGAATTTTGTATTTTTATTAAATTTGTGTGCAACAATAAAATTTAATTTGCTAATTTTAGGCTGTTATGTATCTCTCTCTATTATTTTGATTGGCACCGTAAAAATACCCCTTACTTCTTCCTTTTTGTTTCATCATATCTTGACCCTATTTATACCACTAGATGCAGAGAAAGTGTTTGATAGGATCCACTGGGAATACATGAGACATACCCTCAATAAATTTGGTTTCCAAGGTAACATTGTATCAGCCATTCTGGCTCTATACTCAAATCTTACCGCCTGGATCTTCTCAAATGGGGCTTTCTCCGACTCATTTGCAATCACAAATAGCACAAGACAAGGTTGCCCCACTAATAATCACATTATTTATGGAACACTTAGCTCAAAAAATTTGCTCTTCCGATCTCATATCAGGAATTGAAATCAAAGACCATGTATACAAAATCACCTTATTCGCAGATGACATAATCCTGACACTCACAGATCCGATCTTCACTGGTAAATGTGTGGAAAATCATAAATGTCTTTAACTCTTGCTCATTTTACAAAGTTAATGAATCCAAATCAAACATTCTGAATGTAATGGTACTTGACGCTATTAAACATCTCCTAAAATCTGTGGTACCCTTCCAATGGGTAACTATCTCCATGTCCTATCTAGGCATTTCACTAACCACTCCCTCCTCAAACCTATATATGTGTAACTATATTCCCTTTTTACAGACTTGCAAGAAAGACCTCCAACAAATTAGTAAACAACATCTCTCCTGGGCAGGCAAAGCAGCTGCCTCTAAAATGATCACCCTTCCGAAACTTCTTTACCTTTACAGAGCTTTGCCCATAGATATCCCTCAAACATTTTCTAAATTAATTTGTCTGGCAAGGTCGGAAACCCCAATGTCCATACACATCTATCATTAAATATATAACTGCAGGAGGTATGGGCTTCCTCAACATAAAAGACTACCACATCACAGTGACTCATGATCAAATCAGACACTGGTTTACACCCACCTTTAACAAGCAATGGCAACTCATAGAACAATTGTTTATTTCTGAAGGCAAATTGAGCTCCCTCATTTTAGCCCATTCTATCCCCAATAAATTTAAGAAGATCAACCATCCCACAATTTCAGCTGCTATGGCAGCATGGAAGTTCCTATCTCCGAACTCTTCGCCAACAGAGGAGAGTCAAGACATACCTATTCCGAAAGAAGTTTTTAAGTTCCTAATCCCTGAATTATCCTTGATCCACTGGCCACAAATCAAAAACCAACCACTGACATCACTGATACACAATGACCAACTTCTACCCTTTTCAACTCTACAAAACAGACATAGTATACCCCCACAAGGGGCATACACACACAGACAAATATTGTCATATCTACACAAAAACTCTATCCCGAGTCAAATTACCACATAAAGCATGGTCTTTTTGGACAGCCAACGTCCTCAAAGCAAAGGGGATCACTCTCATGTATAACATTTTGCATAATAAAGACAGGTTTGTTAAAACCTCAAACTATAAGAAATGGGAAAGAGACCTACAGACCTCTTTCTCTGATTTCCAATGCCGTAAAGCCATTCAATACAATCAGAAAACCTCTAACTGCATCAATTATTGAGAAATCTCACAAAAACTCCACCACAGATGGTATCTCACCCCAGTTCAATTATATATGCTTGCAAATGTAGATGACGACCATTGCTGGAGGGGATGCTTCCTTAAAGGATCTATAATCCATATCCTATGGGACTGCCCCCACATTTACCCCTTCTGGAAAAAAGTGTTTTCCTTTATATCAGACTTTACAGGTATCATATCCAGCCCCTCTACATCCCTAGCTATTCTCAGCACATATTGTTTGCAGCTAGACTATTTATTATGCGCAATTGGAGAAGTTCCTTATCTCGAAACATTTCAGATGTCAAACTCCAACTCACTCTAGTCAAAGACTATAAATTTAACTCTGCCCTGCAAAATAACACTGTCACAAAATACAACAAAGCCTGGAAGCCCTGGCTACTTATCCAAACCAACATAAGCTTTCTACCCCAGGATAAAGGCAGATCTAACAAACCCGCTCTTCCTTATGGATTTACGCTCAATATCCCCTATACATCATCTGGTTCACTAGACTGTATTTCACAGTTTAATATTGTACTTCTTCACAATCTCACCGTTTTGTGTTTCAGTTCCTACAGTTGGAATTCCAATTAAATCTTATAATCTGCAAACTATAGGCTGGACCTATCGACCCCCCCACCCCCCCAGGACACAGTATGTTCCCTGATGGGGTGTCAGGGTGTGATGGACAATACAATACAGCAGATAAATGATATTAAATATTAAATCTAAATTCACATCTGCTTGATATATATATATAATTTTCACTTTTTAAATTACTGAAATAAATTTACTTTCTGATGATACTTTTTGACACCTGTGTGTGTGTGTGTGTGTGTATATATATATATATATATATATATATATATATATATATATATTTATATATTTATATTTATACACCGTATACACCCGCATGTGTGTTTAAGCTTTGAGGTGCACACCCTATTGCAATACACCCTATTGCAATAAACCGTATACACCCTATTGCAATAGGCTGCCTACAACTATGGCTGCAATATATATTTAATTTTTTGTTTTGGGTTTAATATCATTTTAATTATAAAAAACAGGGTCTGAGTGACTGCTGTTATTTTCAGTTTTACAATCCACAGCTATTTATGTACACCTTTTAGGGTACGGACTCAGATTTATAAGGACCATCACTTCTGTGTATGTGTTTTTATTATTTCATGATGATGTAGATTTCAGATGAATAATTCACATGTGTTTTCATTATATATGCACATCTGATCACTTTAAACCAGCATCACACTGATTATTGTTTAGTATCACTTATTAACTCATGATAACTTTATGGGTCCTTGTATAATTACAAATATCAATATATGTGTCCCTCTTCATTAGTCCAGCGCTACACTGTTCCTCTTTTTGTATAATCCACAGCTATTGGCATATGTGTATGTTTTAGGCCTATATTGACGCTATATTGCAAGAATATTCGTTTTAAGCACTTACTGTGCCATATGTGGCATTTCTTATCAAACCTGTACCCATGAAGTATCTCATTGTCACAGTGTTGATCAATGTTTATTGTGTTACAGATATTTTTTTAAACCAGTCACCTTATCCACTAACCTTCGCTTTAGCTTAAATGATTTGTATTTTGCCTAATCAGATTTGGTGTCCCAAGGTGTTTCTAAGTGAAGATGTGCGGCTTGCCTCATTTAAATTCATTGTAGAATGAGATAACCCACTGCATGGCTGAGTTTCCTAATTAGAGTCTCCCCGGTCCCTAAAGACTTTGAATACTTCACTCAGTGTCAGCTCTTACTAATGATTTTTATTGCTAAATTGTCTGTTTAGAGTTTTATTTATAAGCTTAATAATTGAAAACTAAATGCAATTGTATTTGTTGCAGCTAGTTTGCCTACAGCTTGCCATTTTATTCTGCATAATTTTCACTGATGATTTTAAAATCAATAAATGTCCTTGTCTGTACATCTGTAAAATATGTTGAATATTCAGTCTTTCACAACTTCAATTCCCATTGTCCAATCACTTGATTTTAATTGAAACAAGGTGAAAAGAGAGAATGTAAAACATCACTCCTTGTCTTCTTTTGGAATTAATAATTGTTTGCTATGCTTAGCTAAGTCTGTTATATAATTTTTATGTTAAAATTCAGATTGACTTCCTACATCAATAACAAAACCTTGCCATTGGAACTGTGCAAAATGGAAATACTAAAAACTGCAAAAAAAAATTAAAAAAGACGACTAATTACACTGGTATTATATAATTACACCTCTTTATATTTAAATTGATATCATAAAAGGGTAATACCGTATATACTCGAGTATAAGTTGATCCGAGTATAAGTCGAGGCCCTAATTTACCACCAAAAAATGGGAAAAAATTATTGACCCTAGTATAAGACGAGGGTGAGAAATGCAGCAGCTACTGTAAGTGGAAAAAGAGGGTCAACAATGCCCATCTGCAGCTGTATGCCTCCCTGTGTCCTGTGCATGTGTCCTGTGCATGTGTCATGTGTCCTGTGTCTATGTGCATGTGTCATGTACCTGTGTCCTGTGTATATGTGCATGTGTCATGTGTCCTCTACCTGTGTCCTGTGTATATGTGCATGTGTCCTGTACCTGTGTCATGTGTATATGTGCATGTGTCATGTGTATATGTACCTGTGTCCTGTGTATGTGTGCATGTGTCATGTGTATATGGTCCTGTGTATGTGTCTGTGTGCATGTGTCTGTGTGCATCCTACTTGTGTCCTGTGCATGCCTCCGTGTGCCGCTCTGCATCGATCAGCGTTTGCTATTCCTATTCGGCGGCCATTCACTGTTCAAAAGCCGCGCCTCCTCATTGTCCATGATAGACAGAAAACTCCATTTTCCAGCAGTCAGCGGTCAGCCTATCACAGACATTCTCTCATCCTCATACCACGGACGAGGATGAGAAAATGTCCGTGATAGGCTGTACACTGACTGCCTATCACAGACGAGGAGGCGCGGCTTTTGAACTGTGAGAGCCGAGAGCCGCTGCCGAGTCGTATGCAGCACACGCTGGCCGCCGTCTGCCTGCATGACATGCTGATCATGTAGGCAGACGGCGGTGACTTGTGTATAAGTCGAGGGGGGCACTTTCAGCCCCAAAAAAGGGCCTGAAAAATTCGACTTATACACGAGTATATACGGTATGTTCACTGCAAATATCTAATTATGTGCATAGGTATTTACAAAAGGAAGCATTCTACTCATGTAGCAAATCAATCTCAGTGTTTCAGTTATCCTTAAAAACGAGTGAATGAGCCCCATTTTTAGCGCTCTCCAACTGCCCCCCTCTCTTTAAGCTGCAATGGCAGAGGACAGGGGTGTTCACTTGCCATAGTCAAAATGCTTTGCTTCACCACCACAGCAAACATTATCTGATATGTCTGAGTGTGGGCATCAAGCCTGCCAACCTCGACCCATTCAAGAGAATGTGGAATTGGTGCAAACGCCTTGCAACCACTTGTAATGCACACGCTTAGATGCTTTTGTGCGACAATTATAGGGTCACATTGCCTCCTTACTGGCTGTCAAATAACTCCAACAGTGATCCAAATGCAAATTGCTTTTCAGAGAAGCAGCTGTTTAGATGTACAGCCGTGGCCAAAAGTTTTGAGAATGACACAAATATTAATTTTCACAAAGTCTGCTACCTCAGTGTTTTTAGATCTTTTTGTCAGATGTTACTATGGTACTGTATACTGAAGTATAATTACAAGCATTTCATAAATGTCAAAGGCTATTATTGACAATACATGAAGTTAATGCAAAGAGTCAATATTTGCAGTGTTGACCCTTCTTTTTCAAGACCTCTTCTGGGCCAGATCCTGACTGATGGCAGCCCATTCTTTCATAATCAATGCTTGGAGTTTGTCAGAATATGTAAGGGTTTTTTTTTGTTCACCCGCCTCTTGAGGATTGACCACAAGTTCTCAATGGGATTAAGGTCGGGGAGTTTCCTGGCCATGGACCCAAAATTTTGATGTTTTGTTCCCCAAGCCACTTATGCCGCGTACACACGAGC
Source organism: Aquarana catesbeiana (assembly GCF_042186555.1). Lineage (NCBI taxonomy): Eukaryota > Metazoa > Chordata > Amphibia > Anura > Ranidae > Aquarana > Aquarana catesbeiana. The sequence continues at coordinate 36,745,897 of NC_133326.1, forward strand.
GGACTTTCTATCCTACTTGGTCCGGCACACTTTCCGACGGACTTTGTCCGCCAGGTGCGCCGGACTTTAAAACGGACGGACTTGCCCACACACGCCGGGACTTTCCGGCGGGCTAAGTCCGCCCGTCTTTCCGACGGACTTTCGCCGGAGTTCCGGCGGACTTTCAGAATGAACGGACTTGCCCACACACGGACAAGTCCGTTCATTTTGAACGTGACTCAGGTGCGACGGGACTAGAAAAGGATGTCAATCTTGCCGCTTTTATCGGCAAGATTGACACCTTACTAGACCCGTCGCGGGGCATACCAGGCCCTTAGGTCTGGTATGGATTATAAAGGGGAACCCCGCTACGCCGAAAAAACGGCGTGGGGTCCCCCTAAAATCCATACCAGACCCCGATCCGAGCACGCAGCCTGGCCGGTCAGGAAAGGGGGTGGGGACGAGCGAGCGCCCCCCCCCTCCTGAACCGTACCAGGCCGCATGCCCTCAACATGGGGGTGGGTGCTTTGGGGGAGGGGGGCGCCCTGCACGCCCCCCCCCAAAGCACCTTGTCCCCATGTTGATGAGGACAAGGGCCTCTTCCCGACAACCCTGGCCGTTGGTTGTCGGTGGTCTGCGGGCGGGGGGCTTATCGGAATCTGGGAGCCCCCTTTAATAAGGGGGCCCCCAGATCCCGGCCCCCCACCCTATGTAAATGAGTATGGGGTACATGGTACCCCTACCCATTTACCTAGGAAAAAAGTGTAAGTAATAAAACACACTACACAGGTTTTTAAAATATTTTATTAAACAGCTCCGGGGGGGGATCTTCCTCCGGCTTCGGGGGTCTTCTTCCGGCTTCGGGGGTCCCTCCGCTTCATCTTCTCCCGGCGTCCGGTTGGTTCTTCTCCGCTCTCTTCTCCCGGTGTTCCTGTTCTTCGGCCTGCTCCTCTGCTGTCTTCAAGTAGCTCTCTTGCCAGCAGAGGTCCGGACTTCTGGGCTTCTGGGCTTCTGGGCTTCTGGGCTTCTCTTCCCCAGATGTTGACACGACGCTCTCTCCTGCTGGACTGCTCTCCGAGGGCTGCGTTGTGACTTATATAGGTGGAGACCCCGCCCCCTTTTGATGTCACAGTCCCTGGGCATGCTGGGACTGTGACGTTTTAGGGGGCGTGGTCACTGGGTGATGTTGACCACGCCCCCTAAAACGTCACAGTCCCAGCATGCCCAGGGACTGTGACATCAAAAGGGGGCGGGGTCTCCACCTATATAAGTCACAACGCAGCCCTCGGAGAGCAGTCCAGCAGGAGAGAGCGTCGTGTCAACATCTGGGGAAGAGAAGCCCAGAAGCCCAGAAGCCCAGAAGCCCAGAAGTCCGGACCTCTGCTGGCAAGAGAGCTACTTGAAGACAGCAGAGGAGCCGGCCGAAGAACAGGAACACCGGGAGAAGAGAGCGGAGAAGAACCAACCGGACGCCGGGAGAAGATGAAGCGGAGGGACCCCCGAAGCCGGAAGAAGACCCCCGAAGCCGGAGGAAGATCCCCCTCCCCGGAGCTGTTTAATAAAATATTTTAAAAACCTGTGTAGTGTGTTTTATTACTTACACTTTTTTCCTAGGTAAATGGGTAGGGGTACCATGTACCCCATACTCATTTACATAGGGTGGGGGGCCGGGATCTGGGGGCCCCCTTATTAAAGGGGGCTCCCAGATTCCGATAAGCCCCCCGCCCGCAGACCCCGACAACCAACGGCCAGGGTTGTCGGGAAGAGGCCCTTGTCCTCATCAACATGGGGACAAGGTGCTTTGGGGGGGGGGCGCGCAGGGCGCCCCCCTCCCCCAAAGCACCCACCCCCATGTTGAGGGCATGCGGCCTGGTACGGTTCAGGAGGGGGGGGGGCGCTCGCTCGTCCCCACCCCCTTTCCTGACCGGCCAGGCTGCGTGCTCGGATCGGGGTCTGGTATGGATTTTAGGGGGACCCCACGCCGTTTTTTCGGCGTAGCGGGGTTCCCCTTTATAATCCATACCAGACCTAAGGGCCTGGTATGCCCCGCGCTCGCCGCAATAGGAAAATGTGTTTTTCCTATTGCAGCGAGCGTGAGATGCAATACCCTGCCCTCGTGTTGTATCTGGTCCGTCGGACCAGCCTACACACGAGCGGGCTTTCCGTCGGACCAGCACACACACGAGCGGACTTTCCGCCCGAAACTGAGTCCGGCGGAAAGATTTAGAACTTTCTTCAAATCTAGGTCCGGCGGGCTTTTGGGAAAAAGTCCGCCGGAAAAGTCCGCCGGTGCCTACACACGGGCGGATTGTCCGGCACACTCTGGTCCGCCGGACCAAGTATGCCGGAAAGTTCGACCGTGTGTACGCGGCATTAGTTATCACTTTTGCCTTATGGCAAGGTTCTCCATCATGCTGGAAAAGGCATTGTTCCTCACCAAACTGTTCTTGGATGGTTGGGAGAAGTTGCTCTCGAAGGATGTTTTTGTACCATTCTTTATTCATAGCTGTGTTCTTAGGAAAAATTGTAAGTGAGCCCATTTCCTTGGCTGAGAAGCGACCCCACACATGAATGGTCTCAGGATGCTTTACTGTTGGCATGACACAGGACTGATGGTAGCGCTCACCTTTTCTTCTCCGGACAAGGTTTTTTCCAGATACCCCAAACAATCGGAAAGGGGATTTATCAGAGAAAATGACTTTACCCCAGTCTTCAGCAGTCCAATTCCTGTACCTTTTGCAGAATATCAGTCTGTCCCTCATGTTTTTTTATGGTGAGAAGTGGCTTCTTTGCTGCCCTTCCTGACACCAGACCATCCAAAGTCTTTGCCTCACTGTGCGTGCCGATGTACTCACGCCTGCCTGCTGCTATTCCTGAGCAAGCTCTGCACTGGCAATGCCCAATCCCGCAGCTGAATCAATTGCAGGAGACGGTCCTTGTGCTAGCTGGACTTTCTTCGGCGCCCTGAAGCCTTCTTCACAAATGAAATGTTTTTTATGGGATTAAGTTCATTTCCATGGCAAAGAGGGACTTTTCAATGAATTGCAATTCATCTCATAACTTTTCATAACATTCTGGAGTATATGCAAATTGCCATCATAAAAACTGAGGCAGCAGACTTTGTGAAAATTTATATTTGTGTCATTCTTAAAACATTTGGCCAAGGTCTGTAGGTCTAAAACTACTCTTAATCTTCTTTACAATAAGCCCAACCTGGTCCTAAAGGTATGATTTTTATTAACTTAACCACTTGACCTCCGGAAGATTTACCTCCCTTCATGACCAGGCCATTTTTTGTGATAAGGCACTGCGTTATTTTAACTAATAATTGCGCGGTCATGCAACGCTGTACCCAAAAAAAAGGAATGTCTTTTTTTCCCCACAAATGGAGCTTTCATTTGGTGGTATTTGATCACCTCTGCATTTTCTTATTTTTGTGCTATAAACAAAAAAAGACTGACAATTTTGAAAAAATAAACAAAAAAAACAATGTTTTTTACTTTCAGCTATAAAACAAATCCAATAAAATATTGGATATGGAATATTTTTGTTATTTTTTTTACTAGAAATAGCAGCGATCAGCGACTTATAGCGGGACTGCGATATTGTGGCGGACATTCTGAGACTAACTGACACTTTTAACACTTTTTGGGGACCAGTGACACTAATACAGTGATCAGTGCTAAAAATATTCACTGTCACTGTACTAATGACACTGGCTGGGAAGAGGTTAACATCAGAGGTGATCAAAGGGTTAACTGTGTGAGGTGCTTTTACTAGGGGAAGAGATGGAATTTATTTCTTGCTTTGCAGGGACGCAAATTTCATCTTTTCCCTCCTGACAGGACGGTGATCTGCCATGTTTACATAGGCAGATCGGCGTTCTGCCCCTCTGCCTAAAGATTGGCGGGTGCCAGAGGACATTGGGTACCGTGCACCCACTGATCAGCTTCTGCTGTGTGGAAGCCCTGTAGAAGTAAAACTGCTAGAGGGCAGACCTGAAATGGTTAATGCATTCTGTGCATTAAGGTAAAAAATCTTCTGCATGCAGATACCCTCCCCCCAACCTCCTTCCATCCTTATACTTACCTGACCCCAATCTCGATCCAGCAATGTGCACAAGAGCAGTGACTCTCCCTCTTCATTGGAGAGTGAGGCAGCAGTGGGAGCCATTAGCTCCTGCCACTGTCATTCACAGCCAGTGAGGAGGGAATGGGGGGCAGGGTGGGGCCGAGCCAGGCTCTGTGTGTCAATAGACACGCAGAGCTGGTTCAGAGGTGAGCACGCACGAGTGCCCCTATAGCAAGTGGCTTGCTATTGGGGCATTCAGCAGGGGGGAGGGACCCGACGTGCCAGTGGGGAACCTAAGAAGAGGAGTGGGTCTGCCCTGTGCAAAACCATTTCTGCTCTGTGCAAAACCGAATTTTCTGACTCTCTGACTCTCATATAGAGAAGACAGAAGAATCACCACAAAGCACTTACAGTGCCTTGAAAGAGTATTCATACCCCTTGAAATTTTCTACATTTTGTCATGTTACAACCAAAAAAGTAAATATATTTCTTTTTTTTTAAACAATGGTGTTTATTCAGTTTTTCAAGTTTACAGAAAATAAAGTAAACAACCAAGAACATTATTTTAACATATTGTTACAGATGTCATTTACTGTGGTGAGAGGTATGGAACATAAAATAAAATAAAATAAAATAAAATAAAGTAAATAAAAGAGAAGAAAAAAAAAAAAAAAAAAAAGAAAAAAAATTAAAAACAGGGGGGGGGGGGAGGGAAAATGGAGGGGGGAAGGGGGGGGAACAAAATTATGGGGGAGAGTAACCTCTTTCAGGTTAGTTTTAAACTTAAAGTTACCTCCTCCCGGCCTGGTTCATGGAGTTCATTCCTTGTGCAGATGGCGCTGCATTCCCCCACCCGCCACCCCCCTGGGAGCTTGCTGTGGCTAGGCGAGGGTGCAGTCTCCTCCACGCTATATCCATTTATTGGCATCTATCTCTTATTCAATATCAGTAAAGCTCCCGAACCAGACCGGGGGAATACAAGTGTCCATGTACTTCACCAATGTGAGGATTTTAGCACTGTAATGGACTCAATCATTAGCTTATTGTGTTGTTGTAACCTGTGTGCTACCCGACATCTAAGCATTTTACACTACTATATTTGCCGAGCACAAACTATTCATCAACCCGTTAATGCATGATAGTGTCATCGAGAACCTGGGAAGAGAGAAAGAAAAGAGGAGTGAAAGGAGGAAGGACAGACCAGGGAGGGAGTTAGAGGGGGGGGGGAGGGGAAAGGTGGTAGGGGATACGCTCCTGCCACACCGCAGGTGTCGCAATCATTCGGCAACCTACGTGTTGGTGAGGTATTTTATCCAAGGATCCCATGTTTTGTTGAATCCGGTCATCTTATCCTTCAGGATTGCCTTAAGGCGTTCGTTTACCATTATCCATGATAGTTTGGCTTTTAGTAGGTAAAAGGGGACTGTGGGAGACTTCCAGGACTTAGCTATTGAAATTCTGGCCGCCACAAATATAAATGTGATTAGTCTGCGCATTGCCTTTGAAGTCCCTTCCACTGGGCGTCCCAACAGCGCGTGCAGAGGTGACTTGATTAGATTCACTTGTGTGAGGGAATATATTAGGTTGTACGTACGTATCCAGAATCTCCTCACTTTGGGGCACGTCCACCAAGTGTGGAAAAAGGTGCCATTTACATTACATCCTCTGAAGCACCGGGGGGACGCCCCCGGAACGAAAGTTGCTATCCTCTCTGGGACCATATACCATCGCATCATTACTTTATAGTTTGCCTCTATCAGGGAGGTATTAACTAGCGACTTAGATGCATTCAATATTATCTTATTCCATATTTCCATATCTAAATCCGTATCTAAGTCCTGATCCCATTTGTGCATATAATACAGTTTTGAGGTAGATGAAGTCAACATATTATATATCTGTGAAATATGACCAGTGTGCCTATCGAAATTCTTACAGAGGTTTTCCATTGGGGTGAATGTGGTGATATCAGAGGTGCGATTCAATGTCGCTAAAAAATGTCTTATCTGGGTAAAGCGGAAAAGTTCTGAATTTGGAAATTCGGATTTCTCCTGTAGAGTTGATTTCGATAGGGCACCTCTGTGGTCACAAAAATCTGCAATGCGCATTAAACCTTTATTGGTCCACCACGAGAAGTTCCGGGGTTGAAGACCCGGAGTGAACAGAGTATTCCCGAGTAGAGGAGCCAAGGGGGAGTGTTGGGAACCAAACCCATGTGCTGTCGACAGTCTGTCCCACAAATTTAGGGAGAAAGACAAGCTCGGGCACATCATGGCCGGCCTGTCCTTCGCCTTTAACCACATTAATTGGCTAATCTCTCTGTCAGGGTACAGAGAGGATTCAATTGTCATCCAGAGCGGTCTGGACTGCTTAGTGTGGAATTTGATCAATTGGGACATTTGTGCTGCATGGAAGTATTTTAGTAAGTCTGGCATTCCCAGGCCCCCCCTCGGCTTTGGTGTGTAAAGTGTTCTCTTGTTCACTCTAGGTCTCCTATGTCCCCACACATAGTCTAGCAATTTCCTCTGGAATATCTGTAAATCTTTCCTTACAACTGCTATTGGTAAGGTTCTAAACAGATATAGCACCTTTGGTAAGACCGTCATTTTGATTGAGTACAGCCTTCCAAACCATGACGGAGGGTTATTCGACCATTTTTTGAGATCATCAAGTATTTTCCGGAATAGGGGAGGGTAATTATATTTATACAGCGTAGTGAGGGTAGGAGTAAGATAAATGCCCAAATATGACATCGTCTCCTTCTGCCATTTAAAAGGGTAGGATTGTTGTAATGCTTGAATTATGTGTGTTTGTAGGGAAATATTAAGCGCCTGAGTTTTTGAGTGATTCACTTTAAGTCCCGAGAATTCCGTGAAGTGTCTCAGTACTATCTGTAGGTTGGGTAAGGAGGTGACCGGAGAGGAGAGAAGCAGTAGAATGTCATCTGCGAACATTGCACATTTGTGCTCTCGATCACCGCAGCGCACCCCCAGTATATCCTGATGTTCCCGGATTTTAATAGCCAAAGGTTCTAGGGCTAAAATAAATAGTAGGGGGGACAAGGGACATCCCTGTCTAGTTCCTCTTAGTATCTTTATATTTTGGGATTTATATCCCTTGACAACTAGATTGGCTGAGGGGCGGCTATAAATTGTTTTAAGTGTGGTTAGAAAGTGGGGTCCAAACCCATATTTTCCCAAAATAAATAAAAGATAGTCCCAGGATAGGGAATCGAATGCTTTATGTAGGTCCAATGAGACCAATAATGCTCCTCTCCGGCCCCCCCCATCCCAACCCGAGTTCAAGGCAGAGATTATGTCTATTATGCGTCTAGTTTGGTCAGGCGCTTGCCTATTAGGGACAAATCCCGTCTGGTCAGGGTGGATATATTTTGAAATGAACGAGTTCATGCGGGTGGTTAATATTTTAGTCAGTATTTTGAGGTCTACGTTGATCAACGATATGGGGCGGTAGTTTGCGCAATCCCCGTGGTCCTTATTTGGTTTGGGTATGACATGTATGAATGCCTTGTTTTCGTGAAGTGGAATCGGAAGTCCCTTTCTCAGTGAATTGTAATAAGCGCAGAGGCGGGGAGACAAAATTTCTGTGTATTTGCGGTAATAGTGACCTGAGAATCCATCCGGACCCGGAGATTTCGACGGGTTCAGGGATTTAATAGCCGCCGCTACTTCATTTGTCGTGAACTCTGCCTCCATCATCTCAGCATGGTCGCTGGACAAGGTTGGAAGTGATATGTCTTTCAGGAATTCTTCGGCTTTGTGTACGTTAAAGTCCTTTGGGGAGTCGTATAGTTTGGAGTAAAATGTATAGAATTCCTGGAGTATAAGTTGAGGATTTTGTGTCACTTGTCCAGTCTGCAGTCTCAGTTTAGGAAGCGCCGGGTTGTAAGGTCTAGGGTTTAGTTTTCTAGCTAGTAATCTATTTGGTTTGTCCCCCATTGTGTAATAGCGGTGTTTAGCCCATCTGACATATTTTTCTGCTTTAGTAGTGAGACTCAGGTTCAATGCTGTTCTTGCTGTGTCAATTTGGCTTCTAAGGTCCATGTGTGGATTGGCTTTTTGCTCATGTGAGAGTCTATCTAATTCTCTTTCCTGTTGTTGAATTGTTTGGGATCGTTCCCTCTTGACCTTGGTAGCTAATTGTATTAATAAACCCCGAAGGGTGGCCTTATGGGCTGCCCATACTATCTCTGGGGAAGAGGACGGAAGGGTATTTTCCTGAAAATATTGTCGTATGGCTTTCTCAACTTCCTTGGCGATTATAGGATCACTCAGTAAGGATTCGTTCAATCGCCAAGAAGGCTGTCTTGATTTTGACCATAGATCTGATAGGACCACCAGCACTGCAGAGTGGTCCGACCAAGCTGTTGGCACTATTTTTGTCAATGAAATATATGGTAGTAATGGGGACAGTGTGAACAAGTGATCAATGCGCGAATATGTTTTGTGTACGTGCGAATAGAATGTGTAGTCCCGTTCTGTGGGGTGGGCGTCTCTCCAGAGGTCTATCAGGTCGTGATTATGGAGTAGGCGTGCTAGGGTGTTGCTTTGTTTAGGGATATGCTTTAGGGTTGTCTTTCGGGGGTCCGACTTGTCTAGGATTTGGTCTAGGGAGGTGTTACTGTCTCCTCCTAACATCACATGACCCGCTAAATGGGGTGTTATTACCTCCAGCATTGTTTTAAAAAAATGTATCTGTCCTACATTGGGAGCGTAATAAGAAAGGAAGGTAACCACACTGTCATTGATCCTGCCTGCGACCATAACATAGCGTCCCTCTCTATCCCTTATCACAGTGGTGGGGGTGAAGGGGACCCTTTTAGCGATGCATATAGCTACTCCTCTCTTTTTGTCTGGGCCATTGGACAGGTAGACCGTCGGGTATTTTGCGTTCATATATTTTGGGGCTGACGTACGTGAGAAATGCGTCTCCTGTAAGAGAAGGATGTCTGCCCCTAATTTATGGTATTGCTGGAAAGCCTTGGTCCGTTTAGTTGGGGAGTTAAGACCCTGTGTATTGTGCGTCAATATCGTGTAGGTAGGCTGGATTCTACAGGACATGGCTGTTTGGAAGGCTGTACTCACTTTTTAGGTGTTTCAGTGGGGTAATTCAGAAGTCACATGGGTCCTTATTTCGAGTTCTTGCGTGGAGCAGGAGCGTATTCAGGGAACAATAGTGGGATAAGGGAAGAAAAAAGGTAGAATTAGAGAAATAGAGACACTTATAAAGCAATTCTTTTTTTTGTTGTAGTATTAGGCAAAGCCTGTTAAATAAAGCTAGAACAACAATAAGAATTTCAGAAAAAACAAAAAGAGGCAATAAAAAAAAATAAGAATAATAACAACAAAAAAAAAAATGAAAGATGCTCAAAAGGCATCTGCACACTGCATTGCAGCATGATTGCAGGGGTGGCCAACCCCTGAGTTTCGTCGTGAAGTTGTCTCTCCGCTTGCGGTGGAGACAGGTTCACTTGTGGTGGCATGCGGTTCACCCCCGGCCCTTTTTGCTAGCTTCAGGTAGGGGTGGTTGGGGAGTAACACTACTAAAATTTAACACAGTAGTGAAGGGGTGGGGGGGAGCTAGAAAGAAATAAAGAACAGAAAAAAATTATAGAGGCAATTCCGCCAATATAGCAGATTTCCCTCTCAGGGTACCCTAAAGGGCCGAACTCACAACCTTATATAGAGTCAACTTTTAAGTCTGTGTCAAGCAGGAACGGTGTACACCGAAACGGCGTCTTAGGGAACAGTCAGACGCTTATAGCAGGGTCTTCAAGAGGGGGTCCTGGACCAATGCCAAAGAACTCGGTTAAAAATACCGAGGTTGTTGTCTTCTTTTTGGGTAGAGTTCAGGTTACTGGCGGAGATTTTCTGGCTCTAGGGCCTTTCTGCTGAGACCACAGGGGGGAAATCGGCCGGCTCTCGTCGAGTAGGGTTTCAGAACCCTGTGGGTCCATAGACAGGAGGCCCAGATCTTGGAGAAGGGCCTCGCCCGACTGGAAGGTAGTAAATGAATGGGACTTGCCTTTGTGGAAGAATGACAGTCGGAATGGGAACGACCATCTGTATTTGATCTGTCGGTTGATGAGTTGATTGAGCAGTGGCTTCAAGGCTCTCCTTTTCTGAATTGTTACTTGGGCTATATCCGCGAAAATCTGGATTGGGTAGCCTGAGATGGTTATGTCACCATGGTTTCTTGCTTCCTTCATGATCTTTTCTTTGATACGGTAGAAATGGGGCTTAACTATCACGTCACGTGGCAGTCCGTCTTGTCTTGGGGCTGTTAGGGCTCGATGCACCCTGTCCAGTTCAAGTTGGTGTGGGGAAATGTCCGGTATCAATTGTTTCATTAGGTCATGGATCGATTCCTCCAGGTCCAGTTCTGTTTCTGGGAGGCCCCGCACGCGGAAGTTGTACCTCCTAGACCTGTTTTCTAAATCTTCAATTTTTGCGTTTGCTTGATCTAGTTGATCCTGCAGGGATGTGATCATTTTGGAGTTTTGGTTCACCCGTTTCACCGTCCCATCCATTTTGGACTCAATCGTGTCCAGTCTCTCCCCTATATTTTGGAAATCCTCCCTCATGCCCGTAGTGATAATGTTACAAGCTTTAGTCAGTTCTTGTTGCAGGAGAGCTGAGAATCTAGCTAGGAGGACTGTGTCACCTGAGTAACCCGCAGCAAGGGCTGGTGGCTGTGAGGAAGGCCCACTGTTTTGACTCATGGCTAATTCAGCGATTTCGGCCATTTGCCTGTCTGTGGAGGAGGCTGGGGAGTCAGTGAAAAGTAATGGTCTGTCCGAGGAGCCCGATAATGGGGACATCTGTGGGTGGTCGCTCTGTGGGGAGCATGGTCCCTCCTGGGACTGGGAAGAAAAGGGGTCTCTATGCACTTCAGCAAGGAAGGTGATTGCTGGGTGAAGCGGTTCATTCTGCTGGTTTCCCTCATGTGGGTGATCTCCCCTGACAGGTGCCATCTTGGGCTGGGAGGGCAGCTGCTGTGTCTGGGGACCAACCTTCTCAGGTGCTGTAGACTGTAGTTGCTGTGGCGGCTGCTGGGTCACCCAATTCTGGAGCTGGGCTTGAGTTGTGCGGTCCTTAGTGTGGTCTCCTTCCTGTTGTGTGGAAGGCTGCGGGGTCCGTCGCTGTGCTGAGGCTCCGCCGCGTGCAGGATCTCCCTTCCCAGGCGCCATCTTGGGAGGGGGAGACTGCTGGGCCCTAGAAGCGCGAGTGTTTCTGAGGTGTTGTGGGGGGTTTCGGTCGTGTCCCGACCCTCTCCGCTGCATCGTCCGTTCCCAGGCTCTGAGATGTTAGGTTGGTGAGGTTCCGCTCGTTCCCCTATCGCTTATTATAGCTGATCTGGCCAGAGGTGTGCGGAGCGGAGTCAGTTCATGTCCGACCTCGGCGCCGCGCGCATGCGCACTAAGTAAATATATTTCATTGGGATTTTATGTGATAGACCAACACAAAGTGGCACACGCTTTGTGAAGTAGAAAGAAAATAATAAATGATTTTCAAACTTATTTACAAATAAATATCTGAGAAGTGTGGCATGCATTTGTATTCATCCCCCTTTACTCTGGTACCCCTAGCTAAAATTTTGTCGAACCAATTGCCTTTGGAAGTCACCTGATTAGTAAATAGAGTCCACCTGTGTGTAATTTAATCTCAGTATAAATAAAGCTGTTCTGTGAAGCCCTCAGAGGTTTATTAGAGAATCCTAGTGAGAAAACGGCATCTTGAAGGCCAAGGAACACACCAGACAGGTCAGGGATAAAGTTGTGGAAAATTTTAAAGCAGGGTTAGGTTATAAAAAAATATCCCAAGCTTTGAACATCTCACGGAGCACTGTTCAATCCATAATCTGAAAATGGAAAGAATATGGCACAACTGCAAACCTACCAAGACATGGCTGTCCACCTAAACTGACAGGTCAGGCAAGGAGAGCATTAATTAGAGAAGCAGCCAAGAGGCCCATGGTAACTCTGTAGGAGCTGCAGAGATCCACAGCTCAGGTGGGAGAATCTGTCCACAGGACAACTATTAGTCGTGCATTCCACAAATCTAGCCATTATGGAAGAGTGGCAAGAAGAAAGCCATTGTTGAAAGAAAGCCATAAGAAGTCCTGTTTGCAGTTTGTGAGAAGCCACTTGGGGGACACAGCAAACATGTGGAAGAAGGTGCTCTGGTCAGATAAGACCAAAATTTAGCTCTTGGCCTGAAAGCAAAACGCTACGCGTGGCAGAAAACTAACACTGCACATCACCCTGAACACTCCATCCCCACCTTGAAACATGGTGGCAGAAGCATCATGTTGTGGGAATGCTTTTCTTCAGCAGGGGCAGTGAAGTTGGTCAGAGTTGATGGGAAGATGGATGGAGCCATATACAGGGCAATCTTAATAAAAGACCTGTTAGAGTCTGCAAAAGTCTTGAGATTGGGCCGGAGGTTCACTTTCCAGCAGGACAATGACCCTAAACATACAGCCAGAGCTACAATGGAATGGTTTAGATCAAAGCATATTCATGTGTTAGAATGGCCCAGTTAAAGTCCAGACCTTAATTCAATTGAGAATCTGTGACAAGACTTGAAAATTGCTGTTCACAGACGCTCTCCATCCAATCTGACAGAGCTTGAGCTATTTTGCAAAGAAGAATGGGCAAAAATGTCACTCTAGATGTGCAAATCTGGTAGAGACATCCCCAAAACGACTTGCAGCTGTAATTGCAGAGAAAGGTGATTCTACAAAGTATTGACTCAGGGGGGCTGAAAATGCACGCCACACTTTTCATATATTTATTTGTAAAATATTTGGAAAACCATTTATCATTTTCCTTCCATTTGACAATTATGTGCCACTTTGTGTTGGTCTATCATATAAAATCTCAATAAAATACATTTACATTTTTGGTTGTAACATGACAAAATGTGGAAAATTTCAATATGATTTCTTATCAGCCCCTCTATGGGCAGCCTTCATCTAGGCTCAAATGTAATTCATTCTTTAGGATGCAAAACATGTGATGTCAACTATACAACATTTTGTGCAAACCTTGATTACAACTAAAGATTTTTTAAGGTTATGGTAAGAATACTTGATGTAATAAACTATAGGACTTACATCTTGTCTTACATCACTACTGTTTATTAATTGTTAACCTATACACCAAACAGTTATGACTATTATTATATGATACCATTGAGAATATGCTCAGTTCAATGCCAAAATCAATAATTGCCACACTCTATCATAGCACAGAGTATTGTCAGAATGTTATTCACATAACATCATCACAAAGAACAATACATATTTCTCTATTTCTCTGCTAAGGTGAATGCCATTTTTTCAAGAAGCTTATAATAGACATTACTTAACCACTTGCCTGCCGGGTGCTTTTACCCCCTTCTTGCCCAGGTCAATTTTCAGCTTTCGGTCAATTGTCAATGACAATTGCGCGCTCATGCAACACTGTACGCAAACAAAATTTGTATCATTTTTTTCACACAAATATATAGCTTTCTTTTGGTGATATTTAATCATCACTGTTTTTTTTTTTTTTTGCTAAATAAACAAAAAAAGACCAAACATTTTGAAAAAAATCAAGTTTTCATAGTTTGTTACACTTTTTTGCAAACAGGTAATTTTTCTCTTTCACTGATGTGCACTAATGAGGCTGCATTGATGTGCACTGATAGGCTTCACTATTGGGCACTGATGAGGTGGCACTGGTGGGCAATGATGAGGAGGCACTGATAGGCAGCACTGATGGGCACTGATAGGTGGCACTGATAGGCGGAGTTGGTGAGCATTGATAGGCCGCACTGATAGGCGGTGATAGATAGGCCTGTCTGATGGACACTAAAAGACGGCATTGATGGGCAGTACTGATGGACACTGGTAGGCGGCACTGATAGGTTATACTAATGAGGATCCACTGGTGGGCACTAATTGGCAGTACTGGTGGGCACAGATTTACAGCATTGGTGGACACAGATTGTCAGCACTGGTGGGCACTGATGAGACTGCACTGATAATCAGGACACTGTGTACATGTCCCTTTTAGAAATGCCAGTTATTGGCTCTCTTCTACGATCCCCATGCTGACAGCATGAGGAAAAGAGTGCCGATTACTGGCATCTGTTTATTTCTGTGATCAGCTGTGATTGGACACAGCTGATCTTGTGCTGATTGGCTCTTCACCTCAACTTATGATCAGCAGTGTCTGGAGGACACTGCGATCACAGAGCGTGCTGCCTGCGGCCAGCCACGATCATGGGACGTCATCGTATAACGGCGTCCAAGAACTAGACGACCGAGCTGTAGCCATCATTGGGCTATAGCGTGGTCGACAAGTGGTTAAAGTGAGTTAAAGTAGCATATATTCACAAAATACCAAAATGATTTATTGACAAATATCATAATAAAACTTCATAAATGCAATAAGAAATAATAGAAAACAATTCCCTTCACCAAACCCTTGATGAAAAAAAGAGAACGTATATGGACAATCCTCCAGACGTCATGGTGACTTCTGCAAAAATCCCATGGCACGTGTACAATTACTAGCTTATCTATCATAAGCCAAAAATTTGGTCCAAAAATTTCCGCAAGTGCCCAGGTTGTTGCAGGCCCAACATGCTATGTCAATCTGTTGCTCTGCTAAGATGCTATTTCCACACTGTGATGTCATCACTGTAGCCATGACCCCCTCCTGGTGTCCTGGAAGCAAGTGGCATTAGCGCATGAATGCTTTAACTACTAGCGTACGCTATCAATTCTAGAGAAATAGCATCTTAGACGAGTAACAGATTGCTAGAGCATGTTAAATGAAGGAGTGGTGAGTTATATGGATAAGTCACTGAACGTGCGGGACCCTTGTGCATATTTTCCTTGAATGGGATGTACAGAAAGTAAGTAATTCTCCCACCTGTGAGAACTTATCTGTTGAATTGCTTAAATTTCATCTGTCTCTGCTATAACTTATCAGCAACTTCCTATAAGTGCTCGACTTCTGCCTTTTCTCTCTAGCTGACAACCACTTGCTTTATGATCTGATATCCGCTTTCTATATTTTCCTGCATTACCATACTGTGGGCTAACTGATTGGAAATTAAATGAATGGATGCTGCACTAATTAAGGACTATCTCCCAACATGGAGACTTCTATTTGATGGCTGGAATTTGTTTTGACTGTTGATTTGTTTTTTCAAACAGCAAGGCTATATTAAGCAACTCATCACTGGCCCCTCCATATAGTAATTGCATTATGTTTTTTTTTTTTTTTTTTAATGATACAGCTGTGACATTTAAGATCAAACATTGGGTATACCCTGGTGAATACAGTGGATGCGGTCTACAACAATATATGCACTTGCACGATTTTTTGAGCCAATGTTTTGGCCTATGATAGACCAGCTAGTAAATATAGATGAGTCGCCATGACATTTGGACGTTTGTCCATATGAATTCAGACAACGTTGTCTTTTGGTGAAGGGTATTTTTTTCTATTATTTTTTATTGAACTTATAATTTAATGAGACATTTTTCAGTAAATATGCTGATTTATATCATATACAGTATATATAATATATCATATCTATGATATACAGTGGGGACAGAAAGTATTCAGACCCCCTTAATTTTTTCACTCTTTGTTATATTGCAGCCATTTGCTAAAATCATTTAAGTTCATTTTTTTCCTCATTAATGTACACACAGCACCCCATATTGACAGAAAAACACAGAATTGTTGACATTTTTGCAGATTTATTAAAAAAGAAAAACTGAAATATTACATGGTCCTAAGTATTCAGACCCTTTGCTCAGTATTTAGTAGAAGCACCCTTTTGATCTAATACAGCCATGAGTCTTTTTGGGAAACATGCAACAAGTTTTTCACACCTGGATTTGGGGATCCTCTGCCATTCCTCCTTGCAGATCCTCTCCAGTTCTGTCAGGTTGGATGGTAAACGTTGGTGGACAGCCATTTTAGGTCTCTCCAGAGATGCTCAATTGGGTTTAAGTCAGGGCTCTGGCTGGGCCATTCAAGAACAGTCACGGAGTTGTTGTGAAGCCACTCCTTCGTTATTTTAGCTTTGTGCTTAGGGTCATTGTCTTGTTGGAAGGTAAACCTTCGGCCCAGTCTGAGGTCCTGAGCACTCTGGAGAAGGTTTTTGTCCAGGATATCCCTGTACTTGGCCGCATTAATCTTTCCCTCGATTGCAACCAGTTGTCCTGTCCCTGCAGCTGAAAAAAACCCCCACAGCATGATGCTGCCACCACCATGCTTCACTGTTGGGACTGTATTGGACAGGTGATGAGCAGTGCCTGGTTTTCTCCACACATACCGCTTAGAATTAAGGCCAAAAAGTTCTATCTTGGTCTCATCAGACCAAAGAATCTTATTTCTCACCATCTTGGAGTACTTCAAGTGTTTTTTAGCAAACTCCATGCGGGCTTTCATGTGTCTTGCACTGAAGAGAGGCTTCCGTCGGGCCACTCTACCATAGAGCCCCGACTGGTGGAGGGTTGCAGTGATGGTTGACTTTCTACAACTTTCTCCCATCTCCCGACTGCATCTCTGGAGCTCAGCCACAGTGATATTTGGGTTCTTCTTTACCTCTCTTACCAAGGCTCTTCTCCCCCGATAGCTCAGTTTGGCCAGATGGCCAGCTCTAGGAAGGGTTCTGGTCATCCCAAACATCTTCCATTTAAGGATTATGGAGCCCACTGTGTTCTTAGGAACCTTAAGTGCAGCAGAAATTTTTTTGTAACCTTGGCCAGATCTGTGCCTTGCCACAATTCTGTCTCTGAGCTCTTCAGGCAGTTCTTTTTATTCAATCCCCACTGCTCCAGCAGGAAGCACAGCCATATAGGGGCTCCTTCATTACAGCCTACCACACACACTACCTGTGTAATCCCCACAGATCATATCTGCACATTGGTGTGCTGCTCATATGCTGGGCACCTCCAGATCACAGGTGCCGCTGACTCACACGCCCTTTGCCAAATGCGGGGCATCCCATATGTGTAATTCACCGTAAGTTGCGCAGTTTCTGTTTGACCTCCCCTTTTGGGGTGCTGGCTGACCGGGGGACTCCAGGCTGGGACCGGACGGTGGAGGCTTCCTGTAAATCTTAGGCTCAGGAGACATGGCTACACGCATACTTTTGCTGTGGGCTGATGTCTGAGTACCTGTCAGTGTGAATATCTCCAGTACGGTACCAAGGTCTCTGATGTTTCATTCCGGTATAAGGCTTCTGGTCCATTGGTCGTGGTTCGAATCAATATTGACAAACAGCTCTCTCTTATCCTCTGTAAGGGGGGATCATGAGATTCTGGTAAGCGGCCAGTCTCATTTATGGTGGTGGAACAAGCACTTTTTTTCTTCTCACAGCAAGATTTATGTCCTTTTGATTCTTTGGAACTTTTTTTGAGTTTTCATTTTTTATATCATTTGGGTGATTCACATATAATAATTTTTTGTACATGGACTTTTATATATAATATATTTGATTGATCATCATTTTGCTATTATGTTTTGAATTTCATGTTTAACGCACCAATGGGGATCCTTTTACCCACCTTTCAATATTGGGTTTGGCGATGATATATATGATCGCTAACCCTTTCTAGCGCGATTCAACCCCCCTTTTTTCCTGTTCCTTTGACCTCATGATTCTCATTTGCTCTGACATGCACTGTGAGATGTAAAGTCTTATATAGACAGGTGTGTGGCTTTCCTAATCAAGTCCAATCAGTATAATCAAACACAGCTGGATGAATGAATGAAGGTATAAAACCATCTCAAGGATGATCAGAAGAAATGGACAGAACCTGAGTTAAATATATGAGTGTCACAGCAAAGGGTCTGAATACTTAGGACCATGTGATATTTCAGTTTTTCATTTTTAATAAATCTGCTGTGTTTTTTTGTCAATATGGGGTGCTGTGTGCACACTAATGAGGAAAATAAATGAACTTAAATGATTTCAGCAAATGGCAGCAATATAACAAAGAGTGAAAAATTTAAGGGGGTCTGAATACTTTCCGTCCCCACTGTATACCGTGGGGAAAATAATTATTTTCTCCTCTGCAGATTTTGTAAGTTTGCTCACTTACAAAGAATTGAAGGGTCTATCATTTTTATCATAGGTATATTTTAAATATCAACCAAAAATCCAGAAAAAAACACGCTACAAATGTTATAAATTGAGTTGCAGTTCAGTGAGTAAAATAAATATTTGATCCCCCAAGCAAAATATTGACTTAGTACTTGGTGGAGAAATCCTTGTTGGCAAGCACAGAGGTAAGATGTTTCTTGTAGTTGATGACCAGGTTTGCACACATCTCAGGAAGGATTTTTTTCTACTCTTTGTCACAGATCTTCTCTAAATCCTTAAGGTTTCTTGGCTGTCACTTGGCAACTGGAAGTTTCAACTCCCTCCATAAATTTTCTGTAGGATTAAGATCTGGAGACTGGCTAGGCCACTCCATGACCTTAATGTGCTTTTTCTTGAGCCACTCCTTTGTTGCCTTGGTGGTATGTTTTGGGTCATTGCATCCTGAAAGACCCATCCATGACCCATCTTCAGCATTCTGGCTGAGGGAAGAAAGTTCTCATGCAAGATTTTACAATACATGGCCCCTCAATGTGGCAAAGTCGGTCTATACCTTTAGCAGAGAAACAGCCCCAAAGAATAATGTTTCCACCTCTGTGCTTGACTGTAGGGATGGTGTTCTTAGGGTCATAGTCAGCATTTTTCTTCCTCTAAACACAGCGAGTCCCCCTCCTCAAGAAGGCACATGTACAGTCATGCCAATAAACATCTAAATGATTCAGAGAAGGATTGGAACAAAATGCTTGGTCAGATGAGACCAAAATTGAGCCCTTTGGCATTAACTTGACACACCGTGTTTGGAGGAAGTTAAATGCTGACTATGACCCTAAGAACACCATCCCTACAATCAAGCACGGAGGTGGAAACATAATGATTTTGGGCTGTTTCTCTGCTAAAGGTACAGGCCGACTTGGTCCCATTAAGGGGTCGGGGCCATGTATTGTAAAATCTTGGATGAGGACCTTCTTCCCTTGACCAGAACACTGAAGATGGGTCATGAATGGGTCTTCCAGCATGGCAATGACCCAGAACAAACCCCCAAGGCAACAAGGGAGTGGCTCAAAAAGAATCACATTAAGTTCATGGAGTGGCCTAGTCAGTTTGCAGACCTTAATCCTATAGAAAATGTATGGAGGGAGCTGAAACTTTGAGTTGCCAAGTGGCAGCCAAGAAACTTTAACGATTTAGAGAAGATCTGTAAAGAAGAGTGGACCAAAATCCCTCCTGAGATGTGTGCAAACCTGGTCACTGACTACAAGGAATGTCTTACTGTACCTCTGTACTTGCCAACAAGGGTTTATCCATCAAGTACTAAGTCATGTTTTGCTTGGGGATCAAATACTTATTTTACTTACTGAATTGCAACTTAATTTATAGCATTTGTTTTATGTGGTTTTTTTCTGGATTTCTGGTTGATATTCTGTCTGTCATTTAAAATACACCTATGATAAAAATGATAGACCCTTCATTTCTTTGTAAGTGGGCAAACTTACAAAATCTGCAGGGGATCAAAAAAATATTTTTCTTACTGTATAATGATTGGACTTTGGTGCCCAGTGGCCTATTTAAAGCACTGGAAGTCTCTGGATCATTGCTGAGTGGCCGTCAGCTCCTTCTGCATGTGACCTGATCCCATGTTTACGTCAGTGTTCTGATCAGGCATGGTTGACTTCACCTGTTCCTGAAACTGTTCCTGACTCTGGCTTGTGACTCGATCTTGCCTCCTGCCTGCTGTTTCGGTATCTTCACTGCTCGCCCGATTTTGACCTTGGTCTGGCTCTTATTCCGCTGCTGGTTCCCGATTCTGTACTTCTGTCATCCGGTTGTTGCCAACTTCTGCCCACCTGAACACGCATCTGAAATTCTGCACCTGCCAGCTGACAGCTTTCTTGCTGCACAGTCTACAGCGAAACATCTACTACAAGATCCCCCAGCCTGGATCTCCTACAGGCACCAGTGCCACTTTATGTCCTGTCATCAACCCCAGGGATAGGACTGTCAGAAACTGCAGACCTAATAGAGGAAATGAGGGTCAGAGAGTGTAGACATGCTACATGTTGGCCTGGAGATATGCTGCAGAAGACAATATGAAACTGGGAACATGTTACATATAGTTACATAGTAACATAGTAGATGAGGTTGAAAAAAGACACAAGTCCATCAAGTCCGACCTATGTGTGTGATTATATGTCAGTATTACATTGTATATCCCTGTTGTGGTCGTTCAGGTGCTTATCTAATAGTTTCTTAAAACTATCAATGCCCCTCACTGACACCACCGCCTGTGGAAGGGAATTCCACATCCTTGCCGTCTTATGCCCTGTACACACGGTAGGATTTTCTGATGGAAAATGCAAGATTTCCACATCCTGCGGAAAAGTTATTGCCCTGCTTAGTATCGTTCGCAAATACAGAGATTGAACTGTTTATCCCATCCTCCAGGTCATTTATGAACAAATTAAATAGAATTGGTTACATGAGGCTGGTAGAGATCAATGCTATTACCTTAATCAATGTTCCCACCATATGTGTGCGCAGCCTATTGCAATAGGGAGTGCACCCCAAAACTCAAACACACATGTGTGTGTGTGTATATATATATATATATATATATATACACATATATACACAGAATTTACAGATATACACATGCAGGGAACTGATGTGAATGAGCCCTTTTTTTTATATTTTTGATTTGCATGTTTGTTTATTTGTACAATTTTTTTAATTATTTGTTGCAATTTTTGTATTTTTTACATGTTTTCACAATGCTTTTTGGGGGGCCTTGGTGAAATATCAGGGGTCTAAATGGACCCCATGAAGTTTCACTTTTGAGACAGAGAAAGGGACTTAGGGAACACATTCCCCAGTTCCTTTCTGCATCCTCAGCTGCACAGAATGAATGAAAAGGAAGAGCTCTACACAGCCTTCCTATTCATTCATAAACTGGAGCATAGTAAAAACAGTCATGAATGAACACAGTAAGTAATCAGTACTGATCACTAATTCTACTGGTTTACTGGTATACTGGTGTACCGGTACTGGTTACCAATTCTAACGCATATAAAGTGATTAGGGTGTTCCCAGGCACATCTGGCACACCTCTTCAGCATGCCTATGGTTCCCACTACAAGCTGCTTAGGTCCGAGGGCCGCACATCATATACCAAAGGGTCACAGGTTGGGCAGCAAGAAACTACAGGCTCCTTGCTATCTCTTACATTCAGGGAGTGTATTAGGCTGGGATTCTGCTTTTTTCACTACCAAAGAGATTTTCAAGTATATCATGAATTATTGTTGATTGCAGTTAAATGAGTTTTGTAATGAGCATACATTTGCAAACTGAAACATGCAGTGGACCTGAAATATTTTAAAACATGCTTCTGCGAACAAATCAGCTGATGAATCTCCACCCTCCCATCACCTATATTGTATACAAAGTCAATCGTCATAAACTTTATCTAGCTGCTCTACAAGCTGCAGGGTACAAAGTAAGCAAAGCACTTTAATAAAACATATAGAATTGCAGATTATAGCACAGTGCTATATGTTTTACACAGTCAGCTGATAAATAATGTTATTTTGTGACCTAGATCTATCATCCTTCCTTTTTCTTCCATGCACGATGCAGGTCTTGAAGCTGCCATATCGCTTTCAGTGAATTCAACGCTCGGCATCAAGGTGAAATAAAACTTTTATGAATGTTAAAGTGACTCCATTAGATTACCTTTAGTATTTGTTGAAAGTAAATCAAACACCTTTCAAGCAGTTCCACAGAGGTACATTTATCAAAGTGCTGCAGCAACAAACTGTGAGGTAACTAAGATCCCCATTTATCAAATAAATAGAATAAAACAATAAGGTTTCTGATACATGAGTTGCTTAAGTTTTTTTTTACAACTTTCTCTTAGACTATAAAACCAACACATATTAAGGAAATGGATTCTATCATGTATTATTTATTTTTTACTACTTATTGAAAAGCATCTTGGGATCTTTGGGTTTGCTAGCTCATGCCTTTATGAAACATAATAATAAAATTGTGTGGCTGTGTAAATTCAGGTGAGGGACCGATTTACTCCAGGGAACCTGTACCAGGTAGATGTGTCAGGTAGGGATGGGTTGGGGACTCTGGATAGCCACCTCATACATGTTATGGTATCTTCTGGTGGACCAAACCTAAGGTAGCTTTCAAAACATGAAGCACCAAAATACAGGATGATAAATTGGAAAAAATTGGAATCGCGCTGAAAACTGACATGCATGTAGTTACATAGTTACATAATAGGTGAGGTTGAAAAAAGACACAAGTCCATCAAGTCCAACCTATGTAAATGATCACCAATCAGCAATAAATCCCTGAATGCATATCATACAAAATGTACAAGGTGAATACAAAAATGTGAACATATCAAATTGACATAACACCAAAATAAATGATATAATTGGAATGTGAAATAAGTGAAAATAAAATTAATAAATAATATAAATAAGTAAATGCACATGAGTCCATACACATATATGACTAAATCACCAATGTGATAAGTAAGTAAAGAGTCCATAAAAGGCTGTATGATCTCTGCTGTATGTAGAGATAGTGCTCGATCCACCACCACAAGTAAACAATGGCCGCTTACCAGAGACTCATGATCCCCCACTACAGAGGATCAGAGAAAGCTTGAAAGGGATAATTCCTCCGGACCACAGCCGATGAGCCGAAAGCCTTAGGATAATGGCACAACCAGGGCGTAGCTACCGTGGCATAGATACTCAAACTGGCACGTTTTAGACACCAACCCGCAATAGGATGGATGCACCATGAAAAATAAAAGGCTCCAATAGTGTAAAACCATTTACCTTTATTAAAAATAAGTAACAGTAATTGCACTCACATGATGGTAGTAAAGTAAGTGCCTGAAATGTCTGGAGCACCGGCCGGTAAGCTCACAGACCAACCCGTCCTGCTTGTAACCGCAACAGCGATGAGTAGTGACGCAAGCGCGTCGCTCCGCCCAAAATACGGGACACTAACCAGAATGTCACAAAACATTGATATCTTTATTTATTATGGCTACTATCCAGTTGACTTGACTTTATTGTGACAGACCTGGTCTTTAAAACATACCTAAACCAAAAATCGAATATATCACAGCATACTAGTCTTTGGATGTATTATGCCGTGTACACACGGGCGGACTTTTCGACCGGACTGGTCCGACGGGACAAATATTGTGTGTGGGCTTCATCGGACCAGCAGCAGACTTTTTCGGTCGAAAATCAGACGGACTTTAGATTTGGAACATGTTTCAAATCTTTCCAACGGACTTGAGTCCGGTCGAAAAATCCGCTCGTCTGTATGCTAGTCCGACGGACGAAAACCAACGCTAGGGCAGCTATTGGCTACTGTCTACAACTTCCTTATTTTAGTCCGGTCATACGTCATCACATGCAAATCCATCGGACTTTGGAGTGATCGTGTGTAGCCAAGTCTGTTTTGTTCGAAAGTCCGTCGGAAGTCCGTCAAAAGTACATCGAAAGTCTGTCGGTCGAACCTTTGATGCCGAAAAGTCCGCCCTTGTGTACACGACATTAGTTGCATTTACTTCCTTTTTTCCATCTTTTTCTAATTATTTTTGTCTCTTAATGCTGCAAATAACCTACTTCCTGCCCCTTTGTGGCTATGCTTTTTTAATGTATGGACGGAGTCATGGTTGTTGTCATGCAGGTCGAACTTTAAACATGTATTCCTATTTTTACAGTTTACACAAGAAAGATATTCTAGTTCTATGGAGCACTGGGGTTGATTTACTAAAACTGGAGAGTGCAAATTCTTGTGCAGATGTGTATGGTAGCCAATCAGCTTCTAACTTCAGCTTGTTCAATTAGGCTTTGACAATAAAACCTGAAAGCTGATTTTTTTTTTTTTTTTGTAGCAAGATCCAAATCTCATTAGCTGACCGTTTCAGCTCCTAGGGATAGTGCTGGACCCCACCTGTTACTGACAGCCAGCAGTTCCAGAAGCTGCCGGAACCTGACACAGGTTCTGGGTGCCATTTTAACAGTATATTCACATGGCCATATGAAATAATATATTGAAACACATCCCAAACCAATCCACTACAAGCCTCCCCTCATTGCTCCACTAGCTTAAGAATGCAGGATCCAGAATGGTCCTTGATCCACTAACATCGATAAGGACCTGACTAAAAAGCACAAGCTCAGTTGAATAGTCAGGACCTATTCTTTTTAACTCATGATTGTGTATGGATAGTAATTCTGAGAGGTAGCTTCAGCACTTATAAAGTCCCAATTCTTTTCTATTTTTTGCATGTCTAACATCGATCAGGAACAAACAAGGATGGAGCTACTCAACTTCCAAGAGTCCAGAATATGTTTATTAATGTTATCCAATACAGGGAAAATCCAGCTGCCCCTCCTATGAGTTTCATCACATTAGGAGCTTAGTCGTAGACACTTCGTCTAAGCTCCTGAAATGCGTAAATAGGATGTAGGCCTCTATTGCTGCCTACAATCCTCTGTTGCTAAGGCACAGACAACTATTGCTGCCTAGCATCCTCTGTTGCTAGAACTCAGGTAGCTATTGCCACCTAGATTCCTCCGTTGCTAGGACGCAGGTGATTATTGCTACCTAGCGTTCCCCTTTTACTAGGATGCAGATAGTTATTGCTATTCATTTGCACTGTATGCATGTAAACGTTAGCCCAATGTGTACATGAATACAGTGTAAATCACAGTTCATATGCAGGACTACCGATACAGATCTTTCCTTGTCAAAAGAAGTTTATTGAGTATACAATGTTATAAAGATACATAAAGTAAGTTTACAAGGATCTATAAAGTAAGCTAATTGTTTTACAGTAGGGTTTATATAGGTAAATATCATGAAATTTCAAATATTAAACATTGGGTTCACGTAAACCTAAATTAAAGATATATATCATTTCCTTAGTTACTTTTGTAGGTATTTAAATGATTTATACCTACTATACATATTGTTTACAAGTAGAGTGTATATAGGTCAAATAAATTCTGATAATGAGCTTTAATCGTAAGGTGGAGAAAAGGAAAGAGAAAGAAGAAAAAGGGTTGAAAGGTAGAGGTATGGTCCACAAGGTTGTCCAGCTCGTCAGTTTATAATTCTTTTTAGTTCTCTTTGAAGCCTTAGAATGGGTGTCTCTGTAAGTCATTTAATCTGTTACCATGGCAACAGGACAGGGTCATTGAAGTTTGACAGGAACTGTTGTTTTATCCAAGGATGCCAAAGTTTTTCAAATTTTGGAATTTGATTTTGATCGATGGCTACCATCTTAGCATGGGACATTGTATTATTCATTCTGTGAATTGTTTCTGCTAGTACCAATGTAGGAGATTTCCATGCCTTGGCCACTGTTTGTTTTGCAGCCGTTATTAGTTGGATCATAAGTTTGAATTGAGAGAGTGTTAACCATTCCGGTTTTAGATTAAGTAAAGTTAAATATGGATCTGGTTGTATTTTTTTTTAAATATTTTAGATGCAATCACGAAGACTTCCTTCCAGAAGGTTTGGATTACTGGGCACGTCCACCATATGTGTAAATATGTGCCTATTTCTGGGCATCCTCGAAAACAAAGAGCTGAGGTATTAGGTGAATATTTTGCCACTCTAGCGGGTACAAGGTACCAGCGAGTTAGGACTTTATAATTTGTCTCCAGTGCTAAGATGTTGGGTGAAGATGACTTAGATGTGAGCCATATGTTAGACCAGTCCGTGTCTTCTAAAGTTCGTCCCAGGTCCTCCTCCCACCTCTGAACGTAAGAGGGTCTATTAAGATTTGCTACTCCATATAATTGATTATAAAGTGATGAAATTGTACCTTTAGCAAATGGATCTTTTGTACAGATTGATTCAAAAATGGATAATTGGGATAATGGTGTATCCCCCTTTAGGAATGGTGTATAGAAATTTTTGATTTGGAGATATCTAAATATCTCAGAGTTTGGTAGATCATATTTTTCTCTAAGCGATGGGAATGAAAGGAATGATTTAGATGCTATGAAGTCATTTAGTGTCTGAATGCCTGATGTTGTCCAAGCTTTAAAAGAATTTGGGTAGATCCATGCCGGATAAAAGGCCAGATTTCTGATAAAAGAAAGGAGAGGATTGTGTGGAGATTGTAACTGATATTTGGTTTTTAGTTTATCCCAGAGAGATAAGAAGTGTTTAGTTATGGGATTATGAATTTTAAAGCGGTCTTTAGGATCAAGCCATAATAAATTTGATATTAATAGAGGGTCATTTTCTGAAGCCTCTATAAACACCCATAATGGGATTTCCTGTTTTGCATGGTATTTGCACAGACTGGCCAAATGTGCTGCTCTGTAGTAGTTAGTAAAATTAGGGTATCCCAGGCCTCCTTTATTTTTGGGAAGATGTAGTGTGTGTATAGGTATACGTGGTTTAGAAGAGCCCCATATAAACGAAGTTGCTCTTTTTTGTACTATTCTCAAAAAATAGGAAGGAATTGGAATAGGGAGGACTCTGAATAGATAAAGCAATTTGGGTAGAATAGTCATTTTGATTGCATTAATCTTCCCTATCCAGGATAAAGGAAGTTGCGACCATTGTTTTATTAGATTTGTGATCTGTCAATACAGGAGGATAATTGGTTGAGAATAAGTCAGAATGAGATGCTTTTAAATGAATTCCAAGATATGGGATTGATTTTCCTGCCCATGTGAATGGGAGTGCAGCCCTAGCCGGGATCAATTCCATGTTTGTGAGTGAAATATTAAGCACTAGGCATTTCTTGGGATTAATCATAAGGCCGGATAGGGCTGCAAATCCATCAAGAGCTGGTATTAAGTTAGGACCAGAGACCTGTGGTGATGATAGAAAAAGTAATATATCGTCTGCAAATATACATAATTTGTGTGTAATACCTCCTACTTCAATGCCAGTTATAGTTTGGTTTGTTCTGATGTATTGGGCCATGGGTTCGAGTATAAGGGCAAATAATAAGGGAGATAATGGGCAACCCTGTCGGGTACCTCTTTCGATATTAAAGGCTTCAGATTTGTATCCAGCATATTTTATATAGGCTTTGGGTTTATTATATAATGCTTTGATCCATGTTAAAAAGTGGGGTCCAAAACCCCATTTTTGTAATGAATATTGCATATATTGCCAGGATACTGTGTCAAATGCCCTCTTAATATCGAGAGATAGAAAACATAAAGGGATTTTCTGTTTTTTAGCAATATGTGCCAATAACACTGCCCTGCGTATATTATCGCCTGCCTGTCTATTTGGCATGAAGCCTACTTGATCTCTATGTATTAATTTTCCTATAATGCTATTGAGGCGTTTTGCTATTATTTTTGCTAATAATTTAATATCGAGGTTTAACAGAGAGATAGGCCGATAATTCGCACAGGAAGTATCATCAGAAAGGGGTTTTGGGATCATACAAACAATTGCCATTAATGTTTCTTGCCGAAAAGAATGTCCATCTAGAAGTTTGTTAAAAGTTTCAGTGAGAATGGGAGAGAGTATTTCTGAGAATGTTTTATAGTATAAAGCCAAGTAGCCGTCTGGGCCTGGTCTTTTGTTAAGTTTTAGGTCTTTTATGGCGTTAGCAACTTCATCTATAGTTATAGGCTCATCCAAACTGCTTTTTTGATTCTGAGATAACTCAGGTAAGGTTATTTTTGAGAAGAAGGATTCAGCCTCTGTAGGATTAAATTCATTGTTTGTCTTGTATAAAGTTGCGAGATGTGAGTGAAATTTATGGACTATTTTAACTGGATTACAAGTGTAAACATTTTTTGATAATTTCAAACGTATTGGTTTGAAAGATTTGTTAGTTGAATTTAATGCCCGAGCCAAATATGTACCTGGTTTGTTTGTATTCATGTAGAAATTGTGTTTGGAGCGTTTGAGGGATTTATCAACTGACTCAGTGAGAAATAGATCGTATTCCAATCTAGATTTTTCCAGATGAGATTTTGTACTCTGAGATGGATTATCTTGAAATGATATGTAGGCTGCATTAAAATTGAGTTCTAGTTTTTTTGCTAGATTTTTGCGTTCCCGTTTAAATAATGCCATTTGTCTTTGTATTGTACCACGTAAGACAGGCTTATGAGCTTCCCACAGTGTTATTGGGGAGATGTCTGTTGTATTATTAATTGATATGTATTCCTTTAAAGCTTGTTCAATGGCCATCTGATGTAGTGGGTGTTTGAGCATTATGTCCGGTAAGTACCACGTTGGGTCATGCGCTTTTGGTATGGCTGAGGCTATAGTAGTGTATACTGCATTATGGTCAGACCACGGAATCGGAATTATATCTGATGCAATAATTTCTGGTATCATTCCTATTGTTAGAAAAATATGATCTATTCTGGTGAAGGTTTGATGAGGGTGCGAGAAATAAGTGAATTTCTTTTTCATTGGGTTACTTTCTCTCCATGAATCTACCAGATTGTATTTGGAAAGAAGTTGAGAAAAAGGTAATCTAGAGGTTATTTTGGATGGTGTAAAAGGTGATTTATCTAGAAATGGGATGAGGACCTGGTTCGAATCCCCACACATTATCACTGTTCCTATTTTGTGTGTATTAATCACTTGTAATATATGTGAGAGGAATGGTGTAGGTTGTTTGTTAGGAGCGTAGTAGGAAATCACTGTGATTGCTGTATCCATTATATAACCCATGAGTATCAGGTATCTACCTTCTGGGTCTTTAATTTCTGATGATAAGGTGAATGGCGTGGATCGGTGAAATGCAATTAGAGTTCCCCTTTGCTTGGTACAGGCAGAAGCCGTGTAAATTTGTTGATAAAAAGGAGAAATATATTTTGGAGTAGAATCTTTGGTGAAGTGTGTTTCTTGGAGGCATACTATGTGAGCCTTCTTGTTATGGAAAGTACGGAAGGCTTTGGTCCTTTTTTGAGGGACATTTATTCCCTGAACATTCAGGGAAAGTATATTCAGTGGTGCCATGGCAATAGATCAAATAGTTTTGACTTACTTTTTGTTATGCAGAGCTGACTTGCGCAGATCAACCTGTGTGGACTGAAGAGATGAATAGATAAAAAAGAAACCAGTGAATTCTGGAGTAAAGAGTAAACAAAAAACATATGAGATTAGATGATACATTGTATAAATAATTTTTTGCAAGTAATCACAATTTACCCGTGAAAGAGAATAAATATCTCTCTCAGGGGAATAAGTGCCTTCGTCACACTCCCACATAATATGGTTGGGAGAATGAGGAGGGCTAATGGGGGTACACGGATCTTCCGCTTACAGGAGAGAAGTGCTTTGTCAAAAGACATCAAAATGATGTTTCATTAATTGGAGTGCAGAATATAGTTTTTGTTGAAATTATTTATTCTAGGGTGGTTGTATATGGTTAGTCTTGCCCTAGGCTAAATAACTCAGTTAGAAAGGTACTGTTAATAACTTTGGTATTGATGAAGATAGTTTGAATTATTTTGGGATTTTAACCCTTTTAGAGTAAACAATTACATATTGTATTCATATGTAACTGTTTAGATATGTTAACTCATAAAATTGAGGTTGTATTGCTTCAGATTAGAATAAACAAAAACATAATTCTAGGAACTAGTTAGGTAATAATATATTTGTTTTAAGAAAAAAAAAGAAAAAGCTTCCATTACTTCTGGATTATTGAACATATTTGTCCTAAAAAGTAATAAATCCATTGTTATTACCTGATAATATATAACTGAATAAGAATTTTCTTATTTCACTTATATATTCTAAGGCTATATGAATCAGAAGTAATAAGAAATATAACTGGAATGTAACATGATCCCACACAGTGTGTGCAGTTACATTCAGTTATAAATACAGGTTTTTTATAGAGAACCATCTCTTAGTATAATAAATGAAGAGATATCAGGAATTAGGATGTCAGTCCATTGAATCTTCTTGGTCCATGGATGATGTGGCATAACGGCCTCTTTTGTGAGAATGATGATTCCCATTTTGTTCAGAAATTTTCTGGGTGCTGCCTGAAGGTGAAGATGATGCCATTCTTCTGCGTGTGGGAGTGTTGCTGCTTGTGGGTTCTGTCAGATTTAATTTTAAAAGGGTTTGTTGTAGTTCATCTGCTGATCTGCTTCTGTAAATTATACCTTGGTAGTTAAATCTGACTGAAAAAGGGAAGCCCCATTGATACATAATGTTGTGGCGTTGCAGTTCCATTAGTTGGGGTTTCATGGATCGTCTTTTAGTAATAGTAAGTTGGGATAGGTCAGCAAAAATTTGATAATTGTGTCCTTGAAAATTAAGTTCCTTTTTTTCTCTTGCAGCAATTAGTATTTGTTCTTTCGTTCTGTAATAATGAAATTTTGTGATTATATCACGTGGGGGTCCATCTTTCTTTTTGGCTGTGAGGGCTCTGTGTACTCTGTCCAGTTCTAAACGTTCAATAGGGATATCTGGCTTTAGTTCTTGTAATAGAGCAGTAATAGTAGATTGCAGGTCTGTCACAGTTTCAGGTATTCCCCTTATGCGCAAGTTTGAACGTCTGGCTCTATTTTCGTAATCTTCAAGCTTAGTTTGAAGTATTAAATTCTCTTTTTTTAATTGTTCCAATTCTGTTATATTTTCTTGGGTTGTAATTTCAATTTCATCCATTTTTATTTCTAAGGCTGCGGTGCGGTTTCCCAGCTCTCTTATTTCTTTGGTTAGGCTTTTTGTTATTTGGTCTGAGGTTTGTTTTAAAGCCTTATGAAGCATCTTTTCAAATTGTAATAATATTACTGGGGATGCTGAGGAGGCTTGTGGAGAAGTTTGTGAGAGGATTTGTTCTGTATCTGACTCAAATGGAGAGTCTTGCTGTGACATTTTCTGTCTGTGAGAGCGCCCTGATGCTGTATCTTGTGAGGTGACTGGAGCTGCTTCAGCTGCAGTGAGTGCCTGTGAGTAGGGATGAGCTTCGAGTTTGAGTCGAACTCATGTTCGACTCGAACATTGGCTGTTCGCAAGTTCGCCGAACAGCGAACAATTTGGGGTGTTCGCGGCAAATTCGAATGCCGCGGAACACCCTTTAAAAGTCTATGGTAGAAATCAAAAGTGCTAATTTTAAAGGCTAATATGCAAGTTATTGTCATAAAAAGTGTTTGGGGACCTGGGTCCTGCCCCAGGGGACATGGATCAATGCAAAAAAAAGTTTTAAAAACGGCCGTTTTTTCAGGAGCAGTGATTTTAATAATGCTTAAAGTCAAACAATAAAAGTGTAATATCCCTTTAAATTTCGTACCTGGGGGGTGTCTATAGTATGCCTGTAAAGGGGCGCATGTTTCCTGTGTTTAGAACAGTCTGACAGCAAAATTACATTTTGAAGGAAAAAACTCATTTAAAACTACCCGCGGCTATTGCATTGCCGACAATACACATAGAAGTTCATTGATAAAAACGGCATGGGAATTCCCCAAAGGGGAACCCCGAACCAAAATTTAAAAAAAAAAATGACGTGGGAGTCCCCCTAAATTCCATACCAGGCCCTTCAGGTCTGGTATGGATATTAAGGGGAACCCCGGCCAAAATTAAAAAAAAAAAATGACGTGGGGTTCCCCCTAAATTCCATACCAGACCCTTCAGGTCTGGTATGGATTTTAAGGGGAACCCCGCGCCAAAAAAAAAAAAAAAACGGCATGGGGTCCCCCCAAAAATCCATACCAGACCCTTATCCGAGCACGCAACCTGGCAGGCCGCAGGAAAAGAGGGGGGGTCGAGAGTGCGGCCCCCCCTCCCTCCTGAACCGTACCAGGCCACATGCCCTCAACATTGGGAGGGTGCTTTGGGGTAGCCCCCCAAAACACCTTGTCCCCATGTTGATGAGGACAAGGGCCTCATCCCCACAACCCTGGCCGGAGGTTGTGGGGGTCTGCGGGCGGGGGGCTTATCGGAATCTGGAAGCCCCCTTTAACAAGGGGACCCCCAGATCCCGGCCCCCCCCTGTGTGAAATGGTAAGGGGGTACTTACCCCTACCATTTCACTAAAAAACTGTCAAAAATGTTAAAAATGACAAGAGACAGTTTTTGACAATTCCTTTATTTAAATACTTCTTCTTTCTTCTATCTTCCTTCATCTTCTGGTTCTTCTGGCTCTTCTGGTTCATCCTCCGGCGTTCTCGTCCAGCATCTCCTCCGCGGCGTCTTCTATCTTCTTCTCCTCGGGCCGCTCCGCACCCATGGCATGGGGGGAGGCTCCCGCTCTTCTCTTCTTCTTCATCTTCTTCTCTTCTTCTTTTCTTCTCTTCTTCATTTTCTTCTCCGGGCCGCTCCGCATCCATGCTGGCATGAAGAGAGGCTCCCGCTGTGTGACGGCGCTCCTCGTCTGACAGTTCTTAAATAACGGGGGGCGGGGCCACCCGGTGACCCCGCCCCCCTCTGACGCACGGTGACTTGACGGGACTTCCCTGTGACGTCACGGGGAATGCCACAGGGAAGTCCCGTCATGTCCCGTGCGTCAGAGGGGGGCGGGGTCACCGGGTGGCCCCGCCCCCCGTTATTTAAGAACTGTCAGACGAGGAGCGCCGTCACACAGCGGGAGCCTCCCTTCATGCCAGCATGGATGGCTCATCCCTACCTGTGAGCTCTTTGTGAGGTGATTTTTATTTCTGCCACGGTTTCCTCCCAGTACCATATTTCCTGCCCAAACTTTCACAGTTTGTTCCCAGGGGCAAAAAGGTTCAAATGGATACCTTTTGAGTCTGCAGGCTCCGCTTTGTCCTTCTCTTCTCTCCTCAGCGGTGTGGAGCTCTAACAATGCATGTCTGCTCCGCTAGGCTCCGCCTCCTGCCCCCCGATACAGATCTTTCAATTAAAATATGAAATTTGCCATAGTGGTGTAGCTGGGTTTCAAATGAGCAATTATGTTCAAATTCAGAATATGTTTATACACCAGAGTACTCTTTAAAGCTTAACTGCAGGCAGTTATAAATAACAAAAATGAATGCTGCTCTGTATCATAGCATTTTTTTTAATTCAGCCAGGGTTTATTATATGAAATTGACTTAATTTTTAAGTGTCATTAAAGCCAGACTATGAAAAACTCTCATTCATTGCTATATAACATATTGTTCATACTCACAAAGCCACTAAAGCATTTTATCTTTTTTTAAGCAAGTTTTATCCGGTCTTCAGCTGTCCCTCCCATCTGCTCTGTGTCCCCACTGCAGCCTGAGATTGTGCAGACCAGTTGACGTCCTCTACGGAGCATGCTCAATTTCAGTTCACTTCTAAGCTCTTAATGTTCTCCTTTTTCTGTGCAGCTGATACGACTATAGAGCCATGTGGGTGTATACACAGAGGTTAATTACACTCCCCTCCCTCCCTATTGCACAATGTCCTCCTATTGCTAAATACTATGGTGGTAGGACATAGTATGCTGATTGATTACATTCACTAAGAAACTCACAAAAATGCTTAATTTTAATATAAATCAAAAATATAAGTATTAAATATAAAAAATAATAAGTTTTAAATATATCAAATGTGATTGCTAATTCCTGAAAAGTAAAAAAAGAGCCATCTGAATAAGGTGAAAGTTAATGTCAGTCATCTTTGACTCCACCTACACTATATTAATGCAAAAAAATACACATCTAATGTTCAATAAAGATTTACAGGGAGCTGCAAAACAGTTATTTTATATGTTTACTCTCATTTAACCACTTCCATACCGGGCCTATTCTGGCACGCCTCTCCTACATGTAAATGTCATAATTTTTTTGCTAGAAAATTACTCAAAACCCCAACATTCTATATTTTTTTTAGCAGAGACCCTAGGGAATAAATTGGCGGTCATTGCAACTTTTTATGTTACACGGTATTTGCGCAGCAATTTTTTAAACGTGTTTTTTTTTGGGGGAAAATAAAAACTGTTTCCTGAATTAAAAACAAAAAAAACACTAAAGTTAGCCCAATTTTTTCATATTAGTGAAAGACTATTTTACGCCAAGTAAATAGATACCTAACGTGTCACACTTTAAAATTGCACACACTTGCGGAATGGCGCTAAATTTCGGTACTTAAAACTCTCCATAGGCGATGCTTTAAAATTTTTTACAGGTTACCAGTTTAGAGTTACAAAGAAGGTCTTGGGCTAGAATTGTTGCTCTCGCTCTAACGTTTGTACGATACTTCACATGTGTGGTTTGAACGCTGTTTACATATGTGGGCATGACGTACGTATGCGTTCGCTTCAAGCTTGCAAGCTTTAAATTTTGTTTAAATTTTTTTTTTTATTGTTTATTTTTTTACACTTTCCCTTAAAAAATGTATTTTGATCTCTTTTATTTCTATTACAAGGAAAGTAAACATCCCTTGTAATAGGAATAGGGCATGACAGATCCTCTTTAAGGAGAGATGTGGGATCTACATCTCTCCTCTAGGCTGGAAAGACTGCGATCACAAAAAAAGCGATCTCAGCCTTTCCAGATGAGTACACGGCAGTGTTTACATCTGCCGGGCCAGGCGTGATGTCATTATTATTATTATTATTTAAGGTACTTATATAGCGCTGTCAATTTATGCACCGCTTTACATATACATTGTACATTCACATCGGTCCCTACCCTCAAGGAGCTTACAATCTAAGGTCCCTAACTCACATTTATATACTAGGACCAATTTAGACAGAAGCCAATTAACCTGGAGGCATGTCTTTGAAGTCATAACATCGCACCCAGCCTCTAAAGGTCATAAAGACTGCCGGGGACCATCTGGTCTGTGGTATTCTCTATGGTAAACTTCCGGTGCGGGCGGATTCCTTCTCTGGCTTGTCTCTACAGCCACTGCTGTTCACTTTGCAAAATGCAGTTGCACTCTGCATATGCAGTTGCTCCAGAGCTTAGTAAATTAGGAAATGGTTCACTTTACAAAGAGTACCCAATCACATGCAAAAAACAAAAACAAAAAAAAACCTGCATTTTTGCTTGCACATGATTGGATGATAGAAGTCAGCAGAGCTTCTGCTCATTTACTAAAATCTGGAGCGACTTTGCAAAATTTGCCTTTAGTACATCAACCCCAGAACCCACAGATCCATAAGTCGAGCATTACAATTCCCTTCCATGTTACAAGCCAGAGTTCTTTTTAAATTCTTTTTCTAGTTCAAGTCATATTTTTGCTAAGCGACTGACATTTTGTATTTCTCCATTCTAATTTAGCACACTGTTACAGATAATGCACTCTGTGTGGAAAACAGTGCAGTGTTCATTATAACTAAGCTAACGCTTGGCATTATCTGTAAACAGCAAACACATGGAAAATTCATTTGGAAACGGCAAAAAACATTGCCCAACCATATGAAGATATGTATCCAGAAGATTCAGTTGGCCCCTCACATCAGCCGAGAAAATCCAATTTTTGCAACACTGAAACACATAAGTGATAAAGATGCATGGAATATGCGACATGATTTTCCAGAAGCCTTGAATTTCCTCTCTTGTGTTGGGGATGTGCTATCTTTTGTCAGGAGAAGCTTAAACCATTTGCAGTCTTATAAAAAGCACATAAAAAGGCATTTACCATTACAGGAAACGTGATTTATGAAGAGTGACATGCATTCAATTTTATCTGGCACCAGCCACGAGGGGTGTCCTACAATGTATAAATGTCTTTGCAGCTGCTTGGGGTTCTTCTAAGAGCAAAATATGTGATTTCATTCTGATAAGGAGGGAACAGGGGACAGGAACAATTATAACCCTTTCATTATAACCAGCAGATAAAGGGGGAGCAGTCGTTGTGATGGATACAGACAAATATATACAAGAGGGCCAGAGGCAGCTGGCAAATACTACTTACTACAAAAAACTGGATTATGATCCGACCCAGGATTTTACTAAGCAATTAAAAGGTCTCATTGCGACAATGCCAAGCCACCTACATTCAGAACTCATCAATGCAATTCCGGATAATCCAGAAATGGGAGACTTCTACATGCTGCCCAAGATCCACAAGCCAGGAAATCCAGGCAGACCCATTATAACAGGTATGAATACACTTACTGAACATATCTCAGGCCTTGTAGAAAACATGTTAAAACCTTTAGTCATGAACACTGCAAGTTTCCTGCAAGACACCACTGATTTTCTGAACAAGCTTAACAATATACAACAATTACCACCTAATACTCTTCTAGTCACTATGGATGTAGAATCTCTGTACAGTAACATCCCTCACAAGGATGGGTTGGTGGCATGTCACAGATTCTTATCATCCTCACCAGACCACAAATACACTGCTGAGGATGTGACACGGCTCATTGAATTCATTCTTACACACAACTACTTCACTTTCAATAATGACATCTATCTCCAGTGTATGGGTACTGCTATGGGAAGCAAAATGGCACCCCAATATGCAAATTTATTTATGGCTGACCTGGAGGACAAATTTCTGAACAGCATACAACAAAAGCCATACAGATATTATCGCTATATTGATGATATATTCATGATATGGACTGAAGGTGAAGAAAATCTAAACCAATTCTTTTCATTGATCAACACTTTTCACCCATCTATCAAACTAAAAATGGACTATTCGAACACACATGTCAACTTCCTGGACACTACAGTATACATCAGGGATGACAAGCTACACACGTCAATATACAGAAAACCGACTGACCGATGCAGCTATCTTCATAGTTCCAGTTTTCACCCCCAACACACCAAACGGGCCATCATACACAGCCAGGCCATCAGATACCACCGAATTTGTTCAGACCCAGAAGACAGAGATAAACATCTCAGAACACTGGCAGACTCCTTCCATAAGAAAGGTTACAAAGACAAAACCATAAACAACAGCATAAACACAGCCTTGAAAACCCAAAGAGAAAATCTCCTCCAATACACAGAGAAAAAAACAAATAACCGAGTACCTCTAGTGACCATATACAACCCAGCACTTGAAGGGATCAAAAAGATAATTAAAGATTTACAACCCATTATAACAGAGGATGAAACTCTGAAAGGAATATTCCAACAACCCCCATTATTGGCTTTCAGACAACCACCCAACCTCAGACACAAACTAATCAGCAGGAAACTTCACTCTGATTATGAAGTAAAAAATAATGGTTGCAAACCCTGCAATAAAAAACGCTGCAAACTATGCAACCAGATAAATCTATCCAAAAGTGTTACACACACAAATGGGACCTTCTATATCATGGGATCTTACAGCTGTACCTCAAGTAATGTTGTGTACCTCATCCAATGCAAAAGGTGCAGCAAAGGATCTTATGTTGGTGAAACAGGACAGAAGTTGCAAGTGAGGATGAATTTGCACAGACATACCATCAAAGAACATAAAGAAGACAGTTTATGCACACCTGTGGGACATCATTTCTCACAATCGGACCACACTATAGAAGACCTCAATGTCTTAGTTCTTAAAGGGAATTTCAGAACTATCCAGGAAAGGAAAACGTTTGAACTAAGAATGATACTTCTTTTTGACACAAAGAATAATGGCCTGAATTTAGACATTGGTTTCCTTACACATTATGCTAAAGTTTTACGACCGCTCTGTGATTAGTATTTCCCCCCCTTGCATTCCCTCCTAGCTCTCCCTCTGTCTTATCTCACTAACTCTGCTGCTATCTTTATTACCATTGATTTGTATGTGTTTTGTTTTTTTTTTTCCTTTTTTTCTTTAACATTCTGCTTAAAAATGTGTGAATCAGTACTGCTTGGACCTTGAAGAAGGGGACATACCCCGAAAGCTTGTCCTGAAAAATTGTATGTTAGTGCAAATAAAAAAAGTATCACGGACAGTACTCAATTTTCTCTGTCACAATTGCACTAATACGGCTACAACAAATCAAGTATAACCCTTTCATGACTAAGCCTATTTTTGAAATTTGGTGTTTACAAGATACAATCCGTATTTTTTGCTAGAAAATTACTTAGAGTTCCCAAACATTATATATATTTTTTTAGCAGAGAATCTAGAGAATAAAATGGCGATTGTTGCAATATTTTTTATTACACGGTATTTGTGCAGCGGTGTTTTAAACGCAAATTTTTGGAAAAGGGACACTTTCATGAATTTTAAAAAATCCAAACAGTAAAGTTACCCCAATTTTTTTGTATAATGTGAAAGATGATGTTACGCCGAGTAAATGGATACCAAACATGTCACCCTTTATAATTGCACGCACTCGTGGAATGGCGACAAACTACGGTACCTATGAATTTCCATAGGCAACACTTTAAATTTTTTTTACGGTTACCAGGTTTGAGTTACAGAGGAGGTCTAGGGCTAGAATTATTGCTCTCGCTCTGACGATCGCGGCGATACCTCACATGTGTGATTTGAACACCGTTTACATATGCGGGCGTGACTTCCGTATGCGTTTTCTTCGCTCGCGGGGACAGGGGCACTTTAAAAAAATTTTTTTTTATTTATTTTATTTATTTTTTTACTTTATAAATTGTGTTTTAAAAAAAAATAATTTTTTTTTTACTTTTATTGCTGTCACAAGGAATGTAAACATCCCTTGTGACAGTAATAGGTGGTGACAGGTACTCTTTATGGAGGGATGGGGGGTCTAAAAGACCCCCCATCCCTCCTTTACACTTCAAAGTATTCAGATCGCCGAAAACGGCGATTCTGAATACTGTGTACTTTTTAAAATTCGGCGCCATTGGCAGCCGAGTAAACAGGAAGTGACGTCATGACGTCGCTTCCGCGTTTACAACGAGAAGGCTGGAACGAAGCCGCCCACAGCTGCGTTCCAGCCCGCCCCCAGCCGCCGAAGGCACACGATCAGACACTGGGCCTCCCGATCGCGGGAGGCCTGGTAACAGCGGCGGGAGGCGGCGGGAGGGGGGGACATCCCCCCCTCCCGCTCCCGCTTTTAGCCGCATCGGTTGTTACACTCGGGTAGCCGATCGCCCGCTGTAAACAATGGTACCGGGATGATGCCTGCAGCTGCGGGCATCATCCCGGTATAACCCCAGAAAGCCGAGTACGCATATCTGCGTACGATCGGCGGGAAGGGGATAATAGAGGGTTTACCAGTAGTGTTGTAAGTGTTATGCCCCCTCCTTTTATATTAACTTCTTCAGCCCACACCTCCCAACTTTCGGTGATGGGAATGAGGGACGCCTGTTAGCAAAAGTATGTAGACATAGGACACACTCGCCTGCCACTCCCCCTTAAAGGAAAATTGCACAAAAAAAAAACCAAACTATTGGTTAAATCCATATGTGCTTTTTTACCACTACTATTCCTTTATATTGGCTTCTGGAATTTTCACATGCAGAAATTTAAAAATGGGATGAAAGGTTTAGCGCTGGGAAACACTTTTTGAAAGATAAATAGAGCATTTTATATACAACTATAAAAATCAGACCAACATGAGGGACAAATGAGGAGGAAAGAGGGACAGAGGGACATTGCTCCAAATCAGGGACAGTCCCACGAAATCAGGGACAGTTGGGAGCTATGGTAACCCCCATTCATAACCAGGTCATTTTTTCGCAATATGGCACTGCGTTAACTGACAATCACACGGACATGCGACGCTGTACCCAAACAAAATTGATGTCCTTTTTTTCCCACTAATAGAGCTTTCTTTTGGTTGTATTTGATCACTACCACTATAATCAAAAAAAGACAGACAATTTTGAAAAAAACAAAACAATATTTTTTACTTTATGCTATAAAACATATCCAATAAAAAAAAAAAATCTAATTCTTCATCAATTTAGGCCAATATGTATTCTGCTACATGTTTTTGGTAAAGAAAAATCCCAATAAGTGTATATTGATTGGTTTGCGCAAAAGTTATAGCATCTGCAAACGATGGCATATTGTTATGGAATTTTTAAAATTGTTTTTACTAGTAATTGCAGTGATCAGTGATTTTTAGCAGGACTGCGACATTGCAGCGGACAAATCTGACACTTTTTTGGGGACCAGTGACACCAATACAGTGATCAGTGCTAAAAAAAATGCACTGTCACTGTGCTAATGATCAAGGGTAACCCGTCCATTAAGGGTACACAGGCGCCGCCCCCCCATTCATGCCGCCACCCCTTGCAGGACGCCGGATGCATGAATTCCAATTTGGGTTTTTTTTTTGCTCTAATAGGCTTCAAAATAGGGTGGGCTCGGGGATCAGAGAATGCACTCGGAGCCCACCCAGGTGCATTACAATAGCGAATGAATATGGAGGAAAAGACACAGGAGCCACTGCACGATGCCCGCTGCCTGATGCCCACTGCCTAGCTGGGGTAAGTGCCGGACCGACTGTCAGATGGGGGGGTTTAGGTGCCGCCAGGAGGGTGGTTGTTTGCCACCCCCCCAAAATAAAAGAAGCCGCCATGCTAATGACTCTGGCAGGGAAGGGGTTAACAACAGGAGCGATCAAAGGGTTAAATGTGCTCCTAGGGAGTGTTTCTAACTCTGTGTGTGTGTGTGGGGGGGTGCTTTGACTGGGGGAAGACAGAGAACCATGTTCCTGCTTAGCAGAAACGCAAGATCTCTCACAGAACAGCGGCCCGCCTTGTTTTCATAGGCAGACCACCGTTCTGTCTCTCCTGAGAACGATCGCAAGGTGCCGGTGAACATTGGGTCCAACAAACCCGCTGATTCGATCCTGCTGTGTCCAATCACAGTGGGTCACCCCAGACTCAGTGCATGAAATCACGTAAAGGTAGGTGATTTGGTGCAGGAGGGACGCCCTGCCGCAATAGATCTGCGTGGGGCAGTCCAGGAGGGGTTCAAGTACAGTATATCTGTAATGCACCCCCTAGAGAGCCGCTGATAGTTTGGGCCTATATCCTCCAAATGAACTTGGATGGGGAAAGGAAGCATGGAAAACCCTGAAACTGTAGAACTTGATCAGCTTGAGGACTACTAATTTTCTGGCTGCACTTGTTTGGCTCTTGACAAAAGTATTGTACACCTTCAGCTGTACCTGTACAACAATCGACGTTTTTGCACCCCTGCTTTGCTGTTCTGCACACTTCAGGCTGTATTTCTCCCAGCAAGTGTCCTATAAAATTTCTATGCTGCCTGTAAACTGTCTTTTTTTTTTGTAATTCCTTTATTTCTTTCCAAGATGGTACAGTTTAATAATCAAAAACAGATGACAGTGTATACAAAAATAACAGAAACGTGTCACAGAAAGGGTTAGATGTTATATCATCAGTGTCAAATAACGATTCCCTTGGTTATGCACTCTGTAGAATACATGCATGGGTGAGGCTGTATGAT
The DNA here is from genome assembly GCF_042186555.1 of Aquarana catesbeiana. NCBI lineage: Eukaryota > Metazoa > Chordata > Amphibia > Anura > Ranidae > Aquarana > Aquarana catesbeiana. Next base: position 36,787,365 of record NC_133326.1, read on the forward strand.
GGAGCTGCCTGTGTGCTAAACCGGGGAGGCTTCCAGATTTTCATCTTAATAACCCACTTAGGCTTGTATAGCTACCAACACCATACAGTGAGAAACACATTCACAGCTGGCTGGGAGGATTGCCTCCCGAATACCAGCTGAGCCCAGTCATGGGACACAACAGATGGGTGATGTAAAACAGGATATTCATATTATCTGACTAAACCAGCCCAAGACTGGGAGTAATTTGGGGAAGGAACAACTAGGGGAGAGAGGAAAAAGGGGGGGGATAGGACTCCCCGAAAGTGGGGAAGGAAAGAGGGGGGTAGGCAGAAAGGTAGCGGGGTAGAGAGGTGAAAAAGGGGGGGAGAAAGGAAGATGGAGATGGAGACGGTGGCGGTGCTCCCCGACTAGGAAGCAACCCAAGCCCCAGGGATCATTCAGACTGTGCAACCTCTTGGAGGTATGAGTAGATGTAATGTTGCCATGGTCGCCATGTCTCCCGAAAGGCCTCCTCCCTACCGTACAAGGTGGCAGTGAGATCCTCCATGTTTCTTAGTTCATTCACCTTGGCAAACCACTGGGATTTCGTTGGTGGGGTCTCCGATCTCCAACACAAGGGGATGCATGCCTTGGCGGCGTTCAATAACTGGATGGTAAGGGAGGCTTTGTATTTCTTGATGGGTCGTCTAGAGAGGTGCAGCAAGCAAGCCCTGGGATCCCCCTCCAGAGTGACATCAGTCAGGTGCTTGATCGTGCGTGCCATCTCCAGCCAGTAGGGTTTGATTTTGGGGCAGTCCCAAAAGATGTGGAGCATTGTTCCCTCTCCTACACCACAACCCAAGCAAAGACTGGGAACTTGCGGGAAGAAACGGTGCAGAGTAGTAGGCACCCTGTACCAACGAGTCATAATTTTATAGCATGTCTCTTGAACTCTGGTGGCCAAGGATGACTTCTGGGCAAAGTGTAGAATCTTCTCCCTCTGTGAGTCATTGAATCGAACTCCTAATTCCTCTTCCCACTTAGAAAGGAAGGGGGGATAAACCCTTCCGCTGGTGAAATCAGGGAGGAGTAGATTAGAGAAAGACAGTGGCGGATTGGTTCTCTGTGGTGGCAGATTTGTTCCAGCTCCATGAGTTGGCATAATATGCCCGGGGTCCGTGCGCACCGGCGTAAAAAGTTACGCAGTTGGAGACCGCTCCAAAAGTCCAGAGGGGGTCTGCGGCTGATATCCCCGCTTCTGCTTTGAGTTGGCCGTTCGGACCCAAAAAGTCGTGGAGGTGAAACTGCCTCCCCCCGCCATCAAACACCTAAAAATTAGACCCTGATGACCGGGCGGGAAGTCCGGGTTACCCAAGATTGGCACCATAGGGGAAGGTATCGGAGATACCGAGGAATGTCAGAAGGTATCTCTGGCCACCTGTATTGTGCTCCCTAGTGTGGGATGATCGGTGATGATCCCTCGGGAGAGGGGTGGCGATCCACGGCCAGCTCTTGGCCATGCCATCGGAGTCCTCTAACTCCATTGCCACCCACTGTTTTGCCCCTACATGACAATGCCAATCGACCACTCTAGTGAGATGTGCCGCCCTGTAGTAGGCTTTCATGTCAGGGAGGCCACCTCCGCCCCTGTGCTTTGCCATGTGGAGGAGTTGCAGTCTGATACGTGGTTTTCGATGTGACCAGACAAAGTCGCGAAACATTGAGTCAATTTGCTTAAAGAATGGAGGAGGGAGGTGGATGGGAAGGGCTTGTAGCAGGTAAAGCACCCTAGGCAAGGCGGTCATCTTGATGGCATTACATCGTCCAAACCATGTTAAAGTAAGGGAATGCCAGTGGTGCAGATCCGTTTTGAGATGCAGTAGTAATGGGGCAAAGTTCGCCTGATACAAATTGGCAGGGTCAGAGGTAATGTCGACTCCCAGATGAGGAATAGCGTTGGTTGCCCAGCGTAGTTGGTATTCTGAACGCAGGCGGCGCACTATGTCTTTGCCCACTGTGATGTTAAATAGGGAGGATTTGGTTAGGTTAATTTGAAACAAAGATAGAGCCCCATACTCCTGTATGGAATGAAGTAAGTTAGGGAGCAAAGAGAGTGGGTCTGTTAGGAAAAAGATGAGGTCATCCGCAAAGGCGGCTACTTTGTGGGACCCAGAAGATTTGTGGTATCCGATAATGCCTGAATTCACCCTTATCCTACATAAAAGTGGTTCCAGTGAGAGTATGAAGATCAGCGGAGACAGGGGGCAGCCCTGTCGTGTACCGTTGTGAATGTTAAAGTATTTTGACCTTGTCTCGTTGACCTTGACCACAGCCGTAGGGTGGGAGTAAAGGGATAGGACCCAACTGAGCATCAACGAGCGAAGTCCTATATCCTCTAAGGTGGCCTGTATAAAAAAACCATCAACACGGTTGAAAGCCTTCTCCGCGTCTGTTGACAGCAAGAGGAGGGGTCGCCGTGAAATAATGGATTAGGTTTACCACCCTAATGGTGTTATAACGGGGGTTCCCGCTGTGGTACGAAACCCGCTTGGTTTTATGAATTAGGCTTGGAAGAAGACCCCCCGAGCTGTCTAATAAATTATTTTAAAAACCTGTGTAGTGTGTTTTATTATTGACACTTTTTCCCTAGGTGAATGGGTAGGGGTACCATGTACCCCATACTCATTCACATAGGGTGGGGGGCCGGGATCTGGGGGCCCTCTTATTATAGGGGCTCCCGGATTCCGATAAGGCCCCCGCCCGCAGACCCCAACAACCAACGGCCAGGGTTGTCGGGAAGAGGCCCTTGTCCTCATCAACATGGGGACAAGGTGCTTTGGGGTGGGGGGGGCCCACAGGGAGCCCCCCCTTCCCCCAAAGCACCCACCCCCCCATGTTGAGCACATGCTGCCTGGTACGGTTCAGGAGGGGGGCGCTCGCTCGTCCCCACCCCCTTTCCTGACCGGCCTGGCTGCGTGCTCGGATCGGGGTCTGGTATGGATTTTAGGGGGTATCCCACGCTGTTTTTTCGGCGTAGGGGGTTCCCCTAAAACCCATACCAGACCTAAGGGCCTGGTATGCCCCGCGACGGGGCTCGCAAGGTGTCAATCTTGCCGATAAAAGCGGCGAGATTGACTTCCTTTTCTAGTCCCGTCGTACCCGAGTCACATTCAAAATGAACGGACTTGTCCGTGTGTGGGCAAGTCCGTTCATTCTGAAAGTTGGCCGTAATTCCGGCGAAAGTCCGTCGGAAAGACGAGCGGACTTAGCCTGCCGGAAAGTCCGGTCGTGTGTAGGCAAGTCCGTCCATTCAGAAAGTCTGGCGGTAGTCCGCCGGAAAGTCCGGCGGGAAGAATGACGGACCAAGTATGCCATGAAGTCCGATCGTGTGTACGCGGCATAGGAGTATCCTATTGGCCAGTATCTTGGCGAACAATTTTAGGTCGGTGTTAGAGAGAGCTATCGGCCGATAGCTCCCACACCGCAGTGGGTCCTTCCCCTTCTTCAGGATAAGGGATATGTAGGCTCTTAAGGTATCTATAGGAAAGGAATTGCCTTCTGTGATCGAGTTAAGGGCAGATACCAAAGGTTGAGGAAGTGTCTCAAAAAAGGCCTTGTAGTATGTTGGTGTGAAGCCGTCAGGGCCTGGGGCTTTCCTTGGTTTCGAGTTCGCCAGTGCTACACCCAGCTCCGCTGTAGTAATAGGTTCCTCCAGTACTTCCTGAACAGCGGTCGGGAGTGAGGGCATACCAGATGTGGCTAGGTATGACCGTGGGGTGAATCCCCCAGCGGAGTTAGGGTCCTCAGAAGGTGGCCTGTTATAGAGGCCTTCATAGAATAACCGGAACTCCGCTGCCATATCCGATGATGCGGTCACTTTTTGGCCGGATGACGTCGAGATATAAGGTGAGAGAGATATAAGTTCTGGTATGGGGACCTTGCAGTGCTCTGGCTAGCAACATGCCAGGTTTATTTAAGAATTTGTATATCGTACCGCGTGCCCATGCCAGTTTTTGTTTCGTTTTGTGAAATAGAAGTGAGCGAAGTTCTTCACGTGCTTTAAGGAGTTCCTGGTGTGTGGAACGTGTGAAACTAGCTTTATGGGAGCACTCAAGGGAACGGATCTGGGTAAGGAGTTTGTCTGCGATGTGTTCTCTCCCGTTTAAGGCGGGCTCCTATGCTAATTAAGATGCCCCTTACAACCGTCTTGTGGGCCTCCCATACCATCAGGGGATTGGTAACTGAGGCTTCGTTGATGGAGAAATACTCCTGCAACGTGGCCAGTACCTCTGAGCGGATCTCCTCCGATTGCAACAGAGCCTCATTTAGTCTCCACGAAGGAGGAGTTCGGGCCACCGGGCCCAACTGAAGTGTCAGGTGTATCTGTACATGGTCTGAAAAAGAGATGACATCTATGGATGTAGACACCACCCTAGCTTCCTAACGATCAAGTGAAAGGGATGGCCCCAGCAGTATGTGGCTATAGCTTCTCGTATCACCTCCAGCAGTGGTCGCAGCAGGCCTCTCATGACACGGGTGCCTGGAGATATCAGGAAAGATCCCTATGGGGGCCCCGTCAAAGTCAATCCCTTTTCCCATGCCAGGTGCAGGATCTCTTCCTTGATTGTGAAAAAGTGCACCCTGCATAGAACATCACGGGGGAGATCCATGTCGGCTGCTGCCCGTGGTGCAAATGGAGGGGCCCTGGGGCCTGGTATACGGTGGACCCTGTCTAGTTCCAAGTCAGCGGTAGGTGGCTTACCCAGAACCTGGTTCAGGATAGCTACAACAGTAGAGCGGAGATCCGGACCCATGGTGGCCTCAGGAATGCCTCGGAGGTGCAGAATGTTCCACCTACTCCTGTTCTCGCCATCATCGAGCCGCAGGTGGACATCTACAAGATGGCGGCGAAAGGCCTTATGTTCTGTCTCCAAGGAAGTAATGCGGGCATCAGTGGTTGCATTTGAGGACTCTATTACCCTCTCCTCCACTGTGTCAACTTGCTGCTTCAGATCGTGCAGTTCCCTTGTGAGAGCATTCACTATTGAGGCTGCCATGGCATTTAAGTCCTGCTTAGTAGGCAGACCCGAGACTATGACCCTTAGGGATCCTTCTATGATGCCACTCATTCCCCCTGCACTCTCAGTGTTCAGCTGGGTGTCTATGAACGGGATGGCAGGGGACTGTATTGGGGAGTGCACCCTGTGAGTGAGAGGGGGAAATTCCTCCTCCACTGCTGCAGCATCCACCTGTGTGCCCCTCTTACTTGATGCTGCGGCGGTGCTCGCCAGGGGAACTCGAGGCGGCACCATCTTGCTCCGTGCGGCCGGCGAGGAGAAATAGTGAGTAATTTTGGGTCCCCTACAATCCTCGGTGTCCGGTGGGTGTTTGTGGTCCCCTGGCATGTGAAGCTGGCTCGTCTGGAGTGCGCTATGGGTGGCTCTCAGCCCGTTTCTATGCAGAGCTCCTGTTGGTGCGTCCTCACGCTGCCATAGCTAATCCCCCCCCCGTTCCTGTTATCTGTCTTCTTATCATTTTAAAATATTTAATGAAATAGAAGGAAAAAAATGTGCAACAGCAAAAATTTGAACAAAAAGAAAAAATTACTTAGGAAAGTTTTCCAGAACTTTGATTCCGACAGATGTTATTTGAAAGTAACCTGATCTGATGTATTGGTGTTATTGGACTTCAGAATGAATCTTGGTATGTGTGTGTCATTACATTGAAAAAGAAGAGCTCCAGAACTGCAGATGCAACCATTTTTTTAGGACTCTTAGGAGGGTGTTTACCAAAATTACGTTACAAATCAAAGGGTCTGAGAAGGGGCTGAGGTGTGTGAAAGTGTAGGGAGGCAGACTCTCCTTCAGATACCATCTTCCCAGCCGTATCAATGTTTCTGTATGATCACCTGCTAAAATATAATAACCAATATATTATCATCCGGCATGAAATTACCTTTTGCGAAAAAGACCACGCATGATATATCATCATTTTATGTGCCTTCCTCAGAAGGACTAATGTGCCCCATTATCCCTCTTGCACCATGTCATATAGGGGTATTTAGTTCTAAAAATACGATGCAATCCTTTGCTACATGTGGGTAGATGATCATTATTAACAATGTTCATTATTAATGTAACTTGATCATATCCGGAGTCATTAACTATGAGTCAGTGGTGGCTGGTGGTAAAAAAAACAGTGCACCCACAGCCACCACCCCAGTCGGTCGGGAAACCCCCACCCCCAGTCTTCCCGGTCAGTTGGTGGGGTCATCTGCAATCCCCCCCAATCGGTTAGGAGCCCGGCACTTACCCCATTTATGGCAGCGCTTCCCTCTGGGTGATGGGCGGTGACTTCCCCTTCCCCTGATTTCCTCCTCGGCATCAGAGGTGATGGGCAACAGCTTCCTCTTCCCCTGCTCTCCTCCTCAGTATCACAGGCAACAGGCGGAGGCTTCCCCTTCCCCTGCTCTCCTCCTTGGAATTACAGGCGATAGGCGGTGGCTTTCCCTTCCCCTGCTCTCCTCCTCAGCATCACAGGCAACAGGCGGCAGCTTCTCCTTCCCCTGCTCTCCTCCTCGGAATCACAGGTGATGGGCAGCGGCTTCCAATTCCCCTGCTCTCCTCCTCAGCATCACAAGTGACAGGTGGAGGCTTCTCCTTCCCCTACTCTACTCCTTGGCATCACAGGTGATGAGTGGCAGCTTCCCCTTCCCCTGCTCTCCTCCTCGGCTTCACAGTGGCTTCCACCATACGTCTCCTCCCTCCTTCTTCCTCCTCCTTGGTGGCCAATTGGAACGTTTCTCCTTTCCGTCAATCGGGAAAGGGGTCTCAAATTGGCCCGGGAGGAGAATCAGTGTGACAATAGTGAATATTAATGTCGCCTGTCACCAGATGCAGATTGTCACTTGCCACGTCGCCTGCCACGTTGCGGATTGTCACTTGCCACGTCGCCTGTCACCAGATGCAGATTGTCACTTGCCACGTTGCGGATTGTCACTTGCCATGTCACTTGCCACATGTTGCGGATTGTCACTTGCCACGTCGCCTGTCACTTGCCACCTGCTAAGGTGGTCTCTTGTGTCCCAGAGACAGGCAGCAGAGAGATGATGTAATGTCCCTGCTGCCACAGCTGCCTGCATGGAGGGGGGGAAGTTGAACTGCAGGGATGCAGGGCGGGCGCCGGGCGGTGAGAGATGATGTCATCTCTCTGCTCCCCCGCCCGCCGGCTCCCTGATTGGCCAGCAGGCAGCAGCCCGCCCACAAACACATTGAGCGGCGGCTCTCTCTCGCCTATGGAGCCGCCCGGCGGCTCCCTCACTTGCTCCCTCAGTCACCGAGCCGCCCAGCGGCTCCCTCAGTCACCGAGCCGCCCAGCGGCTCTCTCAGTCACGGAGCCGCCCAGCGGCTCCCTCAGTCACGGAGCCGCCCAGCGGCTCCCTCAGACACCGAGCCGCCCAGCGGCTCTCTCAGTCACGGAGCCGCCCAGCGGCTCCCTCAGTCACGGAGCCGCCCAGCGGCTCCCTCAGTCACCAAGCCGCGCAGCGGCTCCCTCAGTCACCGAGCCGCCCAGCGGCTCCCTCAGTCACCGAGCCGCCCAGCGGCTCCCTCAGTCATGGAGCCGCCCAGCGGCTCTCTCAGTCACGAAGCCGCCCGGCTCCTCTTTCACTCAGACACGGAGCCGCCCGGCGGCTCTCTCACACACCCTGCTCTTACAGTCACCTGCATTTCTCGGAGGGGGCAATTGCCCCGTTGCCCCCCCCCTGGATCCGCCCCTGGTTGCAACTCCAGTGGTCCTTGAGTCGGGGCTCTACGAGAGGTCTCCCTCTACTCATCAGGCTCTCCCAGATGGTACGTAACACTGCCACTGTAGAAAGAGATAATCAACCAGAAATGTGACCAGGTGTTTACTGCTGGCTAAAATATTTTTGACATGCCATGAAGCTTCTGCTACTTGGCTGTTGGCCTGGGAGATGGCAGCCTAACGGACTGGAATTGCTTACGCCTGGAGTGTATCAGAGATGCTATAAACTGGAATATCTTTATTGACTAGATATGATATGTGCTTTGCAAAACCCTGGGTTTCAGCGTGATTATTAGTACTGCTAACAACTGTGTAGATACTACTAAAAGTCTGAATAGCAAGATTATAAAAGTCTTTGAAGCTTAAAGTGTTTGTTACCCCAACACTTCATATTCCTGATATGTGCCTGCTGTACCATTTACTTGTATAAGAAAGAATCCTGTTCTCTTTGTACTGCTTCCATTGTGTGAAATCCCTAGTGTTCCTGTTAGTTCCCCTGCTTTCCTATTAAAAACTGACCACACTGAGCAGGAGAACACACTGTGATCAGTTCTCTAGGTGGGAACTCGATGCGCTCTCCTCCAATGATCAGACTTGTCCTGATAACCCCCCCCCCCCCCTTCCGCGCTGCAAAGCCATTTACTGGGAAGCTCAGCGTGCTGCTCTGAGCAGAGAACAGTGTGATAAAAAAGGGGAAAAAGGTATTTATAATGTTTTTTCATATCTATACAAAAATGTTTTACCTTTCATTTCTATTTTAAACTGACTGAGTTGTTTTATAAGGTGAACATTTACAATCACTTCAATGGAAGGTCTCTGCTAAAGAGCTTGCTTATCCACTTTGATTGTGTGTTGATGTGGAGGGGGGCGGTCAGAGAAGAGAATTAAAGTCTTTTAAAACATTTCACTGGCTGGAGATTGCAAATTATACAACAGTCAGATTACATTGGGTTTCTTACTCTGTTTTTTGGGTTCCTCAGACCTTATTAGCTTCATAGAAGTGGTTTTATGGATAGTGTCAAATACTGGTGAATAGTCTTTGATTCTATAATCTTAATTAAATTATGAGTGTGGCATATTGACCTAAGATTTTGTTGTACAATCAGGCCCGGATTTACTCCCTTTGCCGCCCCAAGGCCGGGTCTTTCAATGCCGCCCCCCCCCCACACACACACACACACACATACACACACACCACGTCCTATATCGATGACTTCTACAATAGATCAATTAAAAACATAGCTCCACACATGAGAACACTGAAAATAACTGGCTTTATTTGTACAGACTAAAAATACTTCAGGGTAAGCGCGCGAAGGGTAAGGATTTTTCGCAGGCAATTTTTCAAGGCAATGGCTGGTGTTAGTGCTTCAATCATCCCCGGCACCATGGTTGTTATGGTGTCAGGATGATTGAAACACATTACTTCTATCATTACATTGTAATATAAACTGAAATAGTTCAACTCACCATAATGCAGAATCATTGGGAGCCCTGAGCGTGTCACCTGCCACCATCTCTTGTCACTTGCCACTATGCCTGCCACCAGATGGGGATGTCACTTGCCACTATGCCTGCCACCAGATGGGGATGTCACTTGCCACCATGCCTGCCACCAGATGGGGATGTCACTTGTCACCATGCCTGCCACCAGATGGGGATGTCACTTGCCACCATGCCTGCCACCAGATGGGGATGTCACTTGCCACCATGCCTGCCACCAGATGGGGATGTCACTTGCCACGCTGCCTGCCACCAGATGGGGATGTCACTTGCCACCATGCCTGCTACCAGATGGGGATGTCACTTGCCACCAGATGGGGATGTCCCTTGCCACCAGATGGGGATGTCCCTTGCCACCAGATGGGGATGTCACTTGCCACCAGATGGGGATGTCACTTGCCACCATGCCTGCCACCAGATGGGGATGTCACTTGCCACCAGATGGGGATGTCACTTGCCACCAGATGGGAATGTCACTTGCCACCAGATGGGGATGTCCCTTGCCAATGTTGCCATGCTGCCTGCCATCAGAAGGAGGAGGGCGGAACAGCGGTGCGGGCAATGAGAGATGTCATCTCTCTCCCCGCCGCCGCAACGCTGACACTACTAGCTACTCTCAATTTTTTTTAAAATGGCGCCGGGCGGCGCAATTACGCTACTGCGCAAGCGCCGCCCGGCCGAGCGCTTACGAGCTTTCCCGAGCCCGGCCGGCTTCGGAACGGCGCGTGCGCAGTTGCGTGGTCGGCTCGCGGCCATCTTTTCTATGGGCACTGGTGCCCATAATAGACTTTAATGGGCAGCACGAAAGGGGGGGCGGCCGCGAAGTCGCTGCAGGAGCGGCGCCGCCCCTACACCACTGCCGCCCCGAGGCCTGGCCTCGGTGGCCTTGTGGGCTAATCCGGCCCTGTGTACAATAGGACTAGGCACCTGCCACCCCACTGTGACTCTGTGACTGTATAATGTAATTGAGGCTTTTCTTGCAGCAAAAGAGGCAGTACAGTTCACCAGTTGAACAGCCTTGTTTTAGTACATCAAATCCCTCCAACTGCTGTCTTCTGTATACAAGATTTTTTTTTGTAGAGATGTGATCATATGTATTAGTCTGAGGGTTCCCCACTTTTTAAAATCGAATATATATACATATACTGCCAAAAGTATTGGGATGTCTGCCTTTACACGAACATGAACTTTACTGGCATCCCAGTCTAATACCCCGTACACACGGTCGGATTTTCCGACGGAAAATGTGTGATAGGACCTTGTTGTCGGAAATTCTGACCGTGTGTGGGCTCCATCACACATTTTCCATCGAATTTTCCGACACACAAAGTTTGAGAGCAGGATATAAAATTTTCTGACAACAAAATCCGTTGTCGGAAATTCCGATCGTGTGTACACAAATCCGACGCACAAAGTGCCACGCATGCTCAGAATAAATAAAGAGATGAAAGCTATTGGCCACTGCCCCGTTTATAGTCCCGACGTACGTGTTTTACGTCACCACGTTTAGAACGATCGGATTTTCCGACAACTTTGTGTGACCGTGTGTATTCAAGACAAGTTTGAGCCAACATCTGTCGGAAAAAATCATAGGATTTTGTTGTCGGAATGTCTGATCAATGTCTGACTGTGTGTATGGGGCATTAGTCCGTAGGGTCCAATATTGAGTTGGTCCATCCTTTGCAGCTATAACAGCTTCTGGAAGGCTGTCCACAAAGTTTAGGAGTGTGTCTATGGGAGTGTTTGACCATTCTTCCAGACGCGCATTTGTGAGGTCAGGCACTGATGTTGGACGAGAAGGCCTGGCTCGCAGTCTCCACTCTAATTCATCCCAAAGGTGTTTTATCGGGTTGAGGTCAGGACTTTGTGCAGGCCAGTCAAGTTCCTCCCCACCAAACTCGCTCATCCATGTCTTTATGGATCTTGCTTTGTGCACTGGTGAGCAGTCATGTTGGAACAGGAAGGGGCCATCCCCAAACTGTTCCCACAAAGTTGGGAGCATGAAATTGTCCAAAATGTCTTGGTATGCTCACACCTTAAGAGTTCCCTTCACTGGAACTAAGGGGCCAAGCCCAACCCCTGAAAAACAACACAACACCATAATTCCCCCTCCACCAAATGATTTGGAGGGGTGACCAAATACTTTTGGCAATATAGTGTGGATGAGCGAGTTTGGGGTGGAGGAACTTGACTGGCCTGCACAGAGTCCTGACCTCAACCTGATAGAAGAACACCTTTGGGGTGAATTAGAGCGGAGACTGCAAGCAAGGCCTTCTCATCCAACATCATTGCCTAACCTCACAAATGCACTTCTGGAAGAATGGTCAAACATTTTCATAGACACACTCCTAAAACTTGTTGATAGCCTTCCCAGAAGAGTTGAAGCTGTTATAGCTGCAAAGGGTGGGCCAACTCAATATTGAAACATACGGACTAAGACTGGGATGCCATTAAAGTTCATGTGCTTGTAAAGGCAGGCGTCCCAATACTTTGGACAGTATACTGTATACTGTGTATGTGTGTGTATACAGTTGTGCTCATAAATTTACATATCCTGGCAGAATTTATGATTTCTTGGCCATTTTTCGGAGAATATGAATGATAACACAAAAATGTTTCTTTTACTCATGGTTAGTGTTTGGCTGAAGCCATTTATTATCAATCAACTGTGTTTACTCTTTTTAAATCATAATCACAACAAAAACTACCCAAATGACCCTGATCAAAAGTTTACATACCCCAGTTCTTAATACTGTGTATTGCCCCCTTTAACATCAATGACAGCTTGAAGTTTTTTGCGGTATTTGTGGATGAGGCTCTTTATCTTCTCAGATGGTAAAGCTGTCCATTCCTGTTGGCAAAAAGCTTCCAGTTCCTGTAAATTCTTGGGCTGTCTTGCATGAACTGCAGGTTTGAGATCTCCCCAGAGTGGCTCAATGATATTGAGGTCAGGAGACTGAGATGGCCACTCCAGAACCTTCACTTTATTCTGCTGTAGCCAATGACAGGTGACTTGGCCTTGTGTTTTGGATTATTGTCATGTTGGAATGTCCAAGTACGTCCCATGTGCAGCTTCCTGGCTGATGAATGCAAATGTTCCTCCAGTATTTTTTGATAACATACTGCATTCATCTTGCCATCAATTTTGACCAAATTTCCTGTGCCTTTGTACCCCACACATCCCCAAAACATCAGCGATTCACCTCTGTGTTTCACAGTAGGATTGGTGTACCTTTCATCAGAAGGCCTTGTAGACTCCTCTTCAAATGTAGTGTTTATGGTTGCGGCCAAAAAGCTCATTTTGGTCTCATCACTCCAAATGACTGTGGCAGAAGGTTTGAGACTTGTCTCTGTGCTGTTTGGCGTATTGTAAGTGGGATATTTTGTGGCATTTGTGTAGTACTTTCTTCTGGCAATTCAACCATGCAGCCTATCTTTCTTCAAGGGCCTCCTTATTGTGCATCTTGAAGCAGCCACACCACATGTTTTCAGAGAGTCCTGAATTTCACCTGAAGTTATTTGTGGGTTTTTCTTTGCATCCCGAACAATTTTCCTGGCAGTTGTAGCTGAAATTGTAGTTGGTCTACCTGACCGTGGTTTGGTTTCAACAGAACCCCTCATTTTCCACTTCTTGATTAGAGTTTGGACACTGCTGATTGGCATTCTCAATTCCTTGGATATCTTTTTATATCCCTTTCCTGATTTTACAGTTCAAATACCTTTTACCGCAGATCCTTTGACAATTCTTTTGCTTTCCCCATGACTCAGAATCCAGAAACGTCAGTGCAGCACTGGATGAAAGATGCAAGGGTCTGTCAGGAGTCCAGAAACTCATTGACCTTTTATACACACGCACTAATTACAAGCAAACAGATCACAGGTGAGGATGGTTACCTGTTAATAGCCATTCAAACCCCTTTGTGTCAACTTGTGTGCATGTTAAAATCCCCAGGGTATGTAAACTTTTGATCAGGGTCATTTGGGTAGGTACACGGTGAATGATGGGGAATCCTGGATCAGAAGAGAGACTGTGGGGTGATGTGTCCAATCGATGTGGCCTGAGGGCACAGGATTTGCAAGCTGGACTGGCTGGGAACAGTAGTCCACCATCCATGAGAATGCTTTTAAACCACTAGGCTTCCGGGGAGAGGAAGTGTTTATGATTTAAAAAGATTAAACACAGTTGACTGATAATAAATGCCTTCAGCCAATCACTAACCAAGAATGAAAGAAATCTTTTTGTGTTATCATTCATATTCTCTGAACAATGGCCAAGAAATCATAAAAGGTATAACATTTTATTCAATGGTGTGCTTAGTAGTAGATTCATTTATTATTTTAAGTGGTGTGAGGCTATATGGGTTGACATTCACAGTGTATTGTGTGAGCTCTAAAAATACATTCACATTGTACCTGTCTTTTATATAATTTTCTGTAAACTCAGTTCCATAGTTTTCTTTTTCCATTGGGGAGAGAGTGGAGGAAAATCAGCAGACTGCAATGAATGCTCAAATGGCCTACCTATGAATAACTGTGTGGTCAGCCATGCACACATTTATATTTTCCATTCTGAAGTTAACAATGCTCACTTCAATGGCATTGCGGGTCTCAGTAAGTGGAAAAATTATACTTACACTTATGATTCTGTATATTTCTTTCTCTTTAGCATATGCATTTCTACTACGTACATTCTATTTACACCACCCAGCAATATGTATTATGAATGTTCTACTGAGTCTTGAACTACATTGCTGTGAATAACTTCAGTTGTATTATGATCAACCTGTAATTAATGCACATTTAAAATGTTGATGGCATTTTAACCATAGAAAATTCTACTTTATTTCTGGAATTGAATTAAAAACTGATATCCTTATTTAAAAATCTAAAGATAAAACTTTATTTCCATTTTTGGATGCCCCTGGCAGGACTTTATTTTGTCATCTCCTGCCCTGGCATCAGGGACCGGCCTTGTTGAAGACAACCCTGTCTTGACCGGGCGGTGGTTATGGGGTGAGTGCAGTCCAATTGTCACCTGCTCACTGATATGGCCTCTACAGGTCCCAATCTTAGTGGGTATTTCTACCCCTCCATGCCTGGCTGACATGTCCTTACACAGTTGGACATCATTTCCATTGCTGTGTTATTCCTCCTTCTTCATACATAACACACTGGTTGCAATATAAACAGTCCAATGGTAAAGCACAGAACGTCAGCTCTTAGTTCTGAGGTCTGCGGTACTGGTACACAGACAGCAGGTGGTGTCAGTCTGAGGTGGGATGAGGAGGCAGTGTGTTGGTGGGGATGGTGGGGTAGTGTCCTGCGAAAAGGACAAGCTGGCTGGGAAAGAGACAAATGGGGATTGGGTGGATGTATACCAAGTAGGTGCTGACAGGAGGCAGAGCCCAGGTGGCAACGCGAGTGACCAAAAATACAAACCAAGCCTCCATCGCTTGCTCGCCGCCTGACCACCAACAGGCCAGGGATTGACACTGGTCCGTGGCCTGGGGTTTGGGAACCTCTGCTGTAGACACAACAGGGAAAGGAAATCTCACTGATGTAAAGGAAATGCCTTGTCACCAGCATATATGTCCCTCTTGGAGGAATGGGGATGGGGACACAGACAGCAATAACTTGCCAGTGGTTCTAAATGTTCCCTATTATGTCCAAAACAGAAAAACAAAGGATTTGCCTTAGAAACAGTTTAACGCTGAACTCCAGAAAAAAAAAAATGTTTTTGATATTTTGCTTTGTAAAAATAAATCACCTTTAACCACTTGATTACCGGGCACTTAAACCCCCTTCCTGCCCAAGCCAATTTTCAGCTTTCAGCCCTGTCACACTTTGAATGACAATTGCGCGGTCATACAACACTGTATCCAAATTAAATTTTTATCATTTTTTTCAGGCTTTTTTTTGTTGGTATTTAAACACCACTGTTTTTTTTCTTTTTTGCTAAAAAAATGAAGAAAAAAAAAACAGAAGTTTTGAAAAAAAAAAAAACATTTCATAAGTTGTTATAAAATTTTGCAAACAGATAATTTTTCTCCTTCATTGATGTGCGCTGATGAGGCTGCACCGATGAGCACCGATAGGCGGCACTGATAAGCACCGATGGGCACTGAAAGGTGCCACTGATGGGCACTGATGAGGCGGCACTGATAGGTGGCACTGGGTGGCACTGATGGGCAGCACTGAAGGGCACTGATAGGTGGTACTGAAGGGCACAGATAGGTGGCACTGATGAGCACTGGTAGGTGACACTGATAGGCAGCACTGATAGGTGGCATTGATGATGAGGCACTGATGGGCACTGATTGGCAGCACTGATGGACATTGATAGGTGGCACTGGTAGGTGACACTGGTGAGCACTGATAGGCAGCACTGATATGCACTGGTAGGTGGCACTGGTGGACACTGGTAGGTGGCACTGGCGGGCACTGCTTAGCAGCAGCGGGTGTCCATGTGCGGAACCGATGTCTCTCGGACACAAGCTGGTAATCGGCTTTTTTTTTCTCCCCACGATGTTAAAAAAAAAATGATTATGGGCTTCTGTTTACATTACATGATCAGCTGTCATTGGCTGACAACTGATCACATGGTAAGGGGCAGCGCATGTTCGGGAGGACGTATACAGCCTCTCAGCAATTTAGGCTTATGCTGTAGCCGTCTTTCCGGCTATAGCGTTGGCATGAGGAGGGCAATGATGGGTGTCCCCCACGTGTCGATGCTGCTGCTTAAAACTCTTAGTTTAATTCAACCTGTCACTAGTGTAAGCATCGTCACTGAAACTTACAATTCTGGTTCCTATACAGTACGTGCAGTGAATGATCATGGATCACTTGCACTGCACTTCATCCATTCCCAAAACTTTTTGTATTCTTTTCATAGAATACAAGGTGTTTTGTGATTGGATGAGGAGAGACCTGTGGATTAATGTCACATTCATCTGCCTGTTCCCTCCCCTTGTTCAATCACAGAAGACCCTATATTGTGTGAGAAGAATACAAAATGTTTTGTGAATGGATGGCGTGGAGTGACAGCGATCCACTGTCTTTCACCGTAGGCACTGTGTGAGAGCTGTAAGTCTGAGTGACTGAAGTTCAGTGCTTACATTCACTTTACATAATGCAGCAGCATCCCCAAATGTGGGACACATGGGATCATTGGAGGTGAATTATTTCTACAAAGCAAATATCAAAACATTTTTTTTCCCTGGAAATCAGCTTTAAATGTAACCATGGTAACAGTGAATTTTGAAGCTATAGAATTTGTAGACATACAGATTCTTATTTCGGCATGCTTGGAATAAACTCAGAAATAAAAAAATAAAAAATAAAAATAACCTTACAGGGATAGTTCACCTTTACCACAAAACAACTGTAGGACCCTCTACCCATAGGTAGGTGCTAGTAATAGGTTTTTTACTATGAACTGTCAGCACAGGCAATTTTGGGAAGGCCTATGCCTCAAGCTAGGTCTGTCTGTTTTGATCTGGGGGCTGGGAGTGGTCACAGTAGCAGTGGGTGTGGCCACCTGTGCTCTAGTTCTGAGGTGCCTCCCCTGCTTCCAGGGAGAATGTTCTGGAAGAGGGGCAGGGCCTGGAACTGAAGTGGCAGGCAGCTTGTGTGGGAGCCCTGACCAATCCCCAACTGGAATTGGCAGGGGGCGGGCCTCCTATATAAGCTGAGGTAACATTCCACTGTGTGGGAATGTCGGCTGAGTGAAGGCCCAGGGAGAGCTGTGAGGGAACTTAGCCTCTACACAGTCATTGACAATGTCTTTATTATCACATGGTCGTTGTGTGTAGTGTTACCACAGTGGAGGGCTGGATGTGCCAGGAAGTCTGTGAGGGAACTTTGCTTCTACATGGTCATTAGCAAAGTCTTCATCATGTACACGGTGAATGATGGGGAGTCCTGGATCAGAAGAGAGACTGTGGGGTGATGTGTCCAATCGATGTGGCCTGAGGGCACAGGATTTGAAAGCTGGACTGGCTGGGAACAGTAGTCCACCATCCATGAGAATGCTTTTAAACTACTAGGCTTCCGGGGAGAGGTGCTGCAGGCCTCAGGCTTAGTAGCAGCAACCAACTTAAGGACTTGTTGTACCCCCAAATAAACAAAAACAAAACCAGCAAAAGACTGTTCATTGTCTCTGCAAGTGATGTATGGAGTCTGGCAGTGGGGTGAATTGGTGGATTGCCTGTTATCAGTGGCAACTACACCACTACAGCCTATGCAGATAAGGGGCATCTGTAGATAAAAACAAACTGTGCAGCTCTGACTAAAGTTGAATAAAGCCCTTTGCTGTCGGTGTAGGCCATTACCATACCTTATGAAGCCTGACTGGAATACTCTCAGGACGTTGCTAAGTGAGGCCTAGTCATCACTGCTCACCTCCATTATCACAGTGCCATTTTTGTCCATTCTTCTTTGCAAAATAGCTCAAGCTCTGTCAGATTGGATGGAGAGTGTCTGTGAACAGCAATTTTCGAGTCTTGCCACAGATTCTCAGTTGAATTTAGTTTGGGACTTTGACTGGGCCATTCCAACACATGAATATGCTTTGATCTAAACCATTCCATTTTAGCTCTGGTTGTATGTTTAGGGTCGATGTCCTGCTGGAAGGTGAACCTCCGCCCCATACTCAAGGCTTTTGCAGACTCTAACAGGTTTTCTTCTAAGATTGCCCTGTATTTGGCTCCATCCATCTCAACTCTGACCAGCTTCCCTGTTCCTGCTAAAGAAAAGCATCCCCACAACATGATGCTGCCACTACAATGTTTACCGAAGGGGATGGTGTGTTCAGGGTGATGTGCAGTGTTAGTTTTCCGCCACACACAGCATTTTGCTTTTAGGCCAAATAGTTCAATTTTGGTTTCATCTGACCAGAGCACCTTCTTCCACATGTTTGCTGTGTCCCCCACATGGCTTCTCGCAAACTGCAAACTGGACTTCTTATGGCTTTTTTTTCAACAATGGCTTTCTTTTTGCCACTTTTCTGTAAAGGCCAGATTTGTGAAGTTGCACGACTAATAGTTGTCCTGTGGACAGATTCTCCCACCTAAGCTGTGGATCTCTGCAGCTCCTCCAGAGTTACCATGGGCCTCTTGGCTGCTTCTCTGATTCATGCTCTCCTTGCCCAGCCTGTCAGTTTAGGTAGACGGCCATGTCTTGGTAGGTTTGCGGTTGTGCCATTCTCTTTCCATTTTCGGATGATGAATTGAACAGTTCTCTGTGAGATTTTCAAAGTTTGATATATTTTTTTATAACTTAACCCTGCTTTAAATTTATCAACAACTTTATCCCTGACCTGTCTGGTGTGTTCCTTGGCCTTCATGATGCTGTTTGTTCACTAAGGTTCTCGAACAAACATAGTTACATAGTTACATAATTACATAGTAGGGGAGGTTGAAAAAAGACACACGTCCATCAAGTCCAACCTATGTGTGTGATTATGTGTCAGTATTACATTACATATCCCTGTATGTTGCGGTCATTCAGGCGATTATCTAATAGTTTCTTGAAGCTATCAATGCTCCCCGCTGAGACCACCGCCTGTGGAAGGGAATTCCACATCCTTGCTGCTCTTACAGTAAAGAACCCTCTACGTAGTTTAAGGTTAAACCTCTTTTCTTCTAATTGTAATGAGTGGCCCCAAGTCTTATTAAACTCTCTTCTGCGAAAAAGGTTTATCCCTATTGTGGGGTCACCAGTACAGTATTTGTAAATTGAAATCATATCCCCTCTCAAGTGTCTCTTCTCCAGAGAGAATAAGTTCAGCGCTCGCAACCTTTCCTCATAACTAAGATCCTCCAGACCCTTTATTAGCTTTGTTGCCCTTCTTTGTACTCGCTCCATTTCCAGTACATCCTTCCTGAGGACTGGTGCCCAGAACTGGACAGCATATTCCAGTTGCGGCCGGACCAGAGTCTTGTAGAGCGGGAGAATTATCGTTTTATCTCTGGAGTTGATCCCCCTTTTAATGCATGCCAATATTCTGTTTGCTTTATTAGCAGCAGCTTGGCATTGCATGCCATTGCTGAGCCTATCATCTACTAGGACCCCCAGGTCCTTTATCCATCCTAGATTCCCCCAGAGGTTCTCCCCCCAGTGTATAGATTGCATTCATATTTTTGCCACCCAAATGCATTATTTTACATTTTTCTACATTGAACCTCATTTGCCATGTAGTCGCCCACCCCATTAATTTGTTCAGGTCTTTTTGCAAGGTTTCCACATTCTGCGGAGAAGTTATTGCCCTGCTCAGCTTAGTATCATCTGCAAATACAGAGCTTGAACTGTTAATCCCATCCTCCAGGTCGTTTATAAACAAATCAAATAGGATTGGTCCCAGCATAGAACCCTGGGGAACCCCACTACTCACCCCTAACCATTCTGAGTATTCCCCATTTATCACCACCCTCTGAACACACCCTTGTAGCCAGTTTTCAATCCATGTACTCACCCTATGGTCCATGCCAACGGACCTTATTTTGTACAGTAAACGTTTATGGGGAACTGTGTCAAATGCTTTTGCAAAATCCAGATACACCACGTCTACGGGCCTTCCTTTATCTAGATGGCAACTCACCTCCTCATAGAAGGTTAATAGATTGGTTTGGCAAGAACGATTCTTCATGAATCCATGCTGATTACTGCTAATGATATCGTTCTTATTACTAAAATCTTGTATATAGTCCCTTATCATCCCCTCCAAGAGTTTACATATTATTGATGTTAGGCTAACTGGTCTGTAATTCCCAGGGATGTTTTTTGGGCCCTTTTTAAATATTGGTGCTACATTGGCTTTTCTCCAATCAGCTGGTACCATTCCAGTCAATAGACTGTCTGTAAAAATTAGGAACAACGGTCTGGCAATCACCTGACTGAGTTCCCTAAGTACCCTCGGATGCAAGCCATCTGGTTCCGGTGATTTAATAATGTTAAGTTTCTCAAGTCTAATTTTAATTCCGTCCTCTGTTAACCATGGAGGTGCTTCCTGTGTTGTGTCATGAGGATAAACACTGCAGTTTTGGTTACTGAAGCCCCCCGATTCACTCGTGAAGACTGAGGAGAAGAATACATTCAATACCTTTGCCATCTCCCCATCCTTTGTAACCAGATGTCCTTCCTCATTCTTTATGGGGCCAATATGGTCTGTCATCCCTTTTTTACTGTTTACATACTTAAAGAATTTCTTGGGATTTTTTTGCTCTCCTCCGCTATGTGTCTTTCATGTTCTATCTTAGCCGTCCTAATTGCACCCTTACATTTCTTATTGCATTCTTTATAAAGTCTGAATGCTGAGGATGATCCCTCAACCTTGTATTTTTTGAAGGCCTTCTCCTTTGCTTTTATATGCATTTTTACATTGGAGTTAAGCCATCCAGGATTTTTGTTCGCTCTTTTAAATTTATTACCCAATGGGATACATTGGCTAATGCCCTTATTTAATATGCTCTTAAAGCAAACCCATCTCTCCTCCGTATTCTTTGTTCCTAATATTTTATCCCAATTTATGCCTTTTAGCAAGATTTGTAGTTTAGGGAAGTTGGCTCTTTTGAAATTCAGTATCTTTGTGTTCCCTTCATATTTCCTATTTGTGTGATTTATACTGAAACTAATTGACCTGTGATCGCTGTTACCTAAATTGCCCTGTATTTCCACATCTGTGATCAGGTCTGTATTGTTGGTAATCAGAAATTGTCCTGCAAGACATTAAGGAACTGGCGAGCCTTAAATGAATGCGCGGTTCCCTCCGCCCAGTCTATGTCTGGATAATTAAAATCCCCCATTATGATAACACTTCCCATCCTTGCTGCTAATCCAATTTGTGATAGGAGATCCATCTCCACTTCCTCCCTCAGGTTAGGGGGCCTATAGCATACTCCCAGTATTATTTTCCCCTTAGCTTCATCCCTTTGGAGCTCTACCCATAAGGATTCCACCTCCTCTCTTGCTCCCTCAGTGATGTCATCTCTCACATTCGCTTGTACATTATTCTTGATATATAGGCATACCCCTCCCCCTTTTTTACCCTCTCTATCCTTGCGGTATAGGGTATACCCTTGAATGTTTGCCAGCCAATCATGAGAGCTGTTGAACCAGGTCTCTGAAATTCCCAGAAAATCCAAATCCTCCTTGTACAACAGTATCTCTAGTTCACCCATCTTGTCTGCCATGCTCCTGGCATTGGAGAACATGCCACATAGTTTAGACCGGTCGCATATTGTCCTCGTATTGGGTGTTTCAAAATTGCAACTAGGACTTGCTACTATACTCACCTTGTGTTTTTGTGCTTTGGTTAACCTACCACTAATGCCCCCAATACTACCCTCTGGAATATCTTCCGCGCTGGCTATCACTGTCTCTGGACCCTCCCCCCCATCGCCTAGTTTAAAAACCCCTCTAACTTTTTGGCCATCTTCATTCCCAGCAGATCTGCACCCTCCTCATTTAGGTGCAGTCCGTCCCTTCTATAGTACCGGTTACCGACTGAGAAGTCGGCCCAGTCCTCCAGGAACCCAAACCCCTCCTTACTACACCAGCTCTTCAGCCACTTGTTTACTTCCCTAATCTCCCTCTGCCTTTCTAGTGTGGCTCGATGTACCGGTAGTATTCCTGAGAATACTACTTTGGAGGTCCTTTTCCTCAATTTAGCACCTAAGTCCCTAAAATCGTTCTTTAGGACACTCCATCTGCCTCTGACTTTGTCATTGGTGCCAACAGCCCCTCCCAGTAATCTGTCCACAAGATCCGTGATGTGCCGAACCCGAGCGCCCGGTAGACAACATAGTGTTCGGCGCTTCAGGTCTTGGTTACAGATTGCCCTCTCTGTCCTTATAAGAATTGAGTCCCCTACCACCAGAATCTGTCTTTCCTTTCCCTTTGCTGCCCCCCCACTCTCACTGGAGGAGTTCTTCCCCTGGCAGCTAGGAGAGTCCCTCATCTCCAGCAGTGCTGGTCCCTGACTGGTTTCACCAATGTCACTCAATGGAGCGTACTTATTGGGATGCTCCAGTCCTGGATTGGCCTCTCTGGCACTTCCCCCTCTACCCCTCCTGACTGTCACCCATCTACTCTTTGCTAGTGCCTGCACCGTTTTGTCTCCACCCACCTCTGTGCTGGCCCCTGCCGGCACCTGCCGTGTACATTCCTGGCTCACCTTTAGTATGGAGGGACTTCTCAGTGCTGACAGTTGCTTCCCCAGATTCAGAACCTGGGCTTCCAGGGAAACAATGTGCTTACATTTTGCACAGAAGTATTCGCCCTCGATCGGATGATCAAGGAACGCATACATGCGGCAAGATGTACAAAGAGTCGCCTCTCCACACCCGCCGGGCATCGTACCTATTAAATTTAGTGAGGATTTGGGGATTTTACCCTGTCCAAATTACCTAACAGCTAGATTCCTGGCACTAATACTCAAGACAATACACAGGTACACAACAAGACAATACACAGGTACTCACAGACCTACGTGCAATCGCAGAACAGTCGCAGACCTACGTGCACTCGCAATACTCAAGTATACAGTACACAATACACAAGTACTAATGATCCACACACACTACTCAGACAACACTCAGATACTCACACTACACAGGTACTATGACCCCTGTTATAACCTCCTGTTTTAAACTCTGGTTTTCAACTCCCACTTATACCAGCTCCACTTACACAAAGTTCCACAGCCTCAGACTGAGCACGCTCAGACTGAGTTCTACACCCAGTTAAATAGGCACCTGTGAGCAATTAACCACCCCCCTTAATTGATAGACTGAAGGAACCAGAGAAAAAAAAACAAAAAAAAGAAAAAAAAAAAGCTATTTAAAAAGTGACAGAAAAAGGCAAATGAAAAACTAAAAGGAAAAGCCCCAAAAATGCAACCCAGCAAACCCTGCAATCAACAAGCAAGACTTATTCACTCTATAACTCTGGTTTTTAACTCCCACTTATACCAGCTCCACTTACACAAAGTTCCACAGCCTCAGACTGAGCACGCTCAGACTGAGTTCTACACCCAGTTAAATAGGCGCCTGTGAGCAATTAACCACCCCCCTTAATTGATAGACTGAAGGAACCAGAGAAAAAAAAAAAAAAAAAAAAAAGCTATTTAAAAAGTGACAGAAAAAGGCAAATGAAAAACTAAAAGGAAAAGCCCCAACAATGCAACCCAGCAAACCCAGCAATCAACAAGCAAGACTTATTCACTCTATAACTCTGGTTTTTAACTCCCACTTATACCAGCTCCACTTACACAAAGTTCCACAGCCTCAGACTGAGCACGCTCAGACTGAGTTCTACACCCAGTTAAATAGGCACCTGTGAGCAATTAACCACCCCCCTTAATTAAACCTCTGAAGGCTTCACAGAACAGCTGTATTTATACTGAGATTAAATTACGCACAGATGGACTTTATTTACTAATTAGGTGACTTCTGAAGGCAATTGGTTCCACTAGATTTTAGTTAGGGGTATCAGAGTAAAGGGGGCTGAATATAAATGCATGCCACACTTTTAACGTATTTATTTGTAAAAAAAAATTGAAAACCCATTTATCATATCCTTGCACTTCACAATTGTGTGCCACTCAGTGTTGGTCTATCACATAAAATTCCAATAAAATACATTTACGTTTTTGGTTGTAACATGACAAAATGTGGAAAATGTCAAGGGGTATGAAAACTTTTTCGAGGCACTGTATAGCAAGGGCATCGTTTAACTTTAGTCAGAGCTGCACAGTTTGTTTTAATCTACACACTTCCCTTACCTGCATAGACAGGTTTTATGTAAAGGTAAACTATCCTTTCAAAGTCACAATCTAATGGGCAACCAGTGACCAGTCTAGACACAATTTTTATTATCTGGACATTAGATGTATGGGTTTTAGTGAATTGCAAAGTTTAAATGGCCCCTTTTTTATCTTTAAGGTAAAATAGCATGGCTGCACTGGTCACCTAAGAAAAAATGACATTGCTCCTTAAATGTACACAATTGTTGGGACCACTAGCTGTTGGCTTCTATGTCTTAAAGTATAACTAAAGGCAAATTCATTTTTTTTTGGTTTTGGCGAGGGATTAGAACACCTGTCAGTTTTTACTGCTATCTGTGCCCTCGTTGGGAAGGGGAAATCTTCCAATAGGGTCTCCAGTTCTGGTGACCTGGGGGGCCCCCAAGGAATTCCCTTAATTTGTAGGGATTTACTCTCACTTCCTGTTTGACTATGGGAAGTGAAGGGAAATCTCCACAATGGGACATAGATGAAGAAAAAAAAAATGTGACAGGTGTTATGACCTTCTCTTGCTCTATCCAAAATGAAAAAAAAAAAAAAAAAATTTTTTTCCTATAGTTCTTCTTTAAATTGAACTCATGCTTTGTTCATGCAGTGCTTGCATATCACAAACTGATCCATTCCCTTTAAAACTCCTAAATAACCCCAGTCTGAGAAAGCTTGCAGGCTAAAAAACAAACAAAATATAGTGGAATCAAATCTCCAATTAAATGATATACCCTAGAGCAGGGCTTTTTTTTCAGCGGGAATGCGGAGATGCAGTTCCGGCACCTCTAGTACTGAGTGTATATAATGGCAACTGGCAAGTAGTGCTGGGGTGTGCTAGAGGGTCTATGGGTGTTAGCTGCTGGGGGATCTATTGTCGCTGGTGGGGATCTATTTTTGTGTGGGGGTCAATTGTTGATGGAGAGGGGTCTTATGTTGCTGGAGGTCAATTGTTTTTGTTGAGGGAAGAGGTCTATTGTTGCTGGCTGCTGGAGAGTCTATTGATGCTGGCTGCTGGGAGATCTATAGTTACATAGTAGGTGAGGTTGAAAAAAGACACAAGTCCATCAAGTCCAACCTATGTGTGTGATTATATGTCAGTATTACATTGTATATCCCTGTATGTTGCAGTCGTTCAGGTGCTTATCTAATAGTTTTTTGAAACTATCGATGCTCCCCGCTGAGACCACCGCCTGTGGAAGGGAATTCCACATCTTTGTTGCTCTTACAGTAAAGAACCCTCTATGTAGTTAAAAGTGGAGGGCCACCCGTAAAAAAAAAATGCCACCAAAATTCCTAAAAAAATAAAAAAAAAAAAAACATTTGGAAAAAAATTTTTTTTTTATACTTACCTGAACCCTTGTTGCTAGGCAGTCTTCCTAATCTGCCTCTTCCTATTCCGTGTTCTTCTCCTCGGTGAGCGGCCCCGTTGTCTTCTGGGAACTGTGTGTGTTCCCAGAACACCACGGGGCCATTCAGAGATCGCTGTGCCGCTCGCACGTGCGCAGTAGGAAACTGGCAGTGAAGCCGCAAGGCTCCACTGCCTGTTTCCCTTACATAGGATGGCGGTGCCGGGACCCGAGAGCCGAGGGACGGTTCGGCCTCGGGCGGCCGACATCGCAGGCACCCAGGACAGGTAAGTCTACTTATTTAAAGTCAGCAGCTACAGTGTTTGTTGCTGCTGACTTTACATTTTTTTTAGCTGGCCGGAATCCCGCTTTAAGATTAATCCTCTTTTCTTCAAATTTTAATGAGTGGCCATGTGTCTTGTTAAACTCCCTTCTGCGAAAAAGTTTTATTCCTATTGTGTGGTCACCAGTTGCTACAGGGGATCTATTTTGTGTGGGGGTCAATTGTTGCTGGTGAGGGGTCGTATGTTGCTGGGGGTCAATTGTTTTTATTGAGGGAGAGGTCTATTGTTGCTGGCCTCCTGGAGTGTCTCTTGATGCTGGCTGCTGTGAGATCTTTAGTTGCTGCTGGAGGTCTATTGTTGCTGGGGTGGTATTTTGTTGCGGGGGGGGGGGTCATTGTTGCTGGGGGGTAGTCTACTGTTGTGTGGGGATCTATTATTGCTGGGGGGGGGTCTGTTATCGCTGGAGGGGTCTACTGTTCTCACTGCAGGGGGATATGTTTTACTGTCTTTCTTGTTATCGTGAACAAATTCTATACAAATTACTTAGTAGCACAAAATAGTACATGGTTCTGTATTCTCTAAATAGGGCGATGCTGGGAGTTGGATAGGGGGTAAAACCAAGGGACAGTGCTCGGAGGTGGGTAGGGGGCGGAGACGAAGTTTGACAAAGAATGGAGGTGTTCCTGCACCTATTCTCTGAGGGAAAAAAAGCCCTGCCCTAGAGGCTCTATCCCAGAAAAGAAACTACTGGAAAAAATACCTACAGTAATAATATGTACTTTGAGTCCAAAACTAGAAATTACAATCCGCTAAATACCACATACATAGACGTAAAAGCCAATTTTAATTCACATATTATTATTTTTTTTTTTTACCAGAAAACATCAGGCTAAAAAAACATTTACAAATTTCTACTAAAAACATGTATCCCCTCCTAACTGGATCATTATATGTGGTCTCAATGCATTACAATGTCCATAAATGTTGTTTGACTGCTTCTTCAGGAATGTGTGAAGAAAACAGCACATTAGTTTTCAAATGGTTGATCCATCTAAGAAAAAAGATATATCATAGTGTAATGATATAACACAATATGGTAAATACAATTATATATAGACATCTGCATTTACAAATCGAATTAAGTCGAAATTTGCATGATTCTGAGATTCGAATGTATCCAAATCTCCATATCGTAATAGTAACAAATTTCAATGAATCTGAAGTAAATTGGACCAAAAACAACAAATTCATTTGTGTTCATTTGTATTATTTGTAGGACAGGATGTAATAGTTTGGGCCTTTTGTTAATATTTGAAGCATCCATAACATAGCGAATGATACAAATTGATTCAGATCCTTTTATTTTAATTCAGAAGAAAACTTTGACTCTTGGATAATCGGCTGATTCTTTTTGCATTAACATTTCCAATTATTATAAAAGATCCACTACATATGAAATAGAAACATATTGCAATAAATACAGTAAGGTAAAAAAGTGAAAAAAAGATGATTCCTACTTATTGTGTTTGGGTTGGATGAAGGTGATCCATCAGAATCTCCGGATCATAACATAACACATAAATCTGAAATAAATTTTGCTCCATTTGTGTACATTTGGATGCACGCGACTCCGGCCGATATCATCCAATCAGCTCATTCCATTTCTCATTGTGGGTTGGACTATCAGGGATGACTCAGAATGCATAAGTAATCTACTGAAATAACATGCTAGAATGCAGTGGCGGCTGGTGGTATATTTTTTGGGGGGGTGGCAAACAATGCACCCCCCCCCTGGTTGGCCGGTTGGTCGGTCACCAGCCCTGCATTTACCCCATCAAGGTCATGCGCAGTGCTTCCTCCAGGCAATGGGTGGCGGCTTCCCCTGCGTCTTCTCCTCCTCGGCATCACAGTGGCTTCCGCCGCGCGTCTTCTCCCTCCTCCTCCCTCCTCCTCCCTCCTTATCCTAGGCTAATAGGATCACTTCTCAGGACCTGCTTCCTAACTGGCCGGGAGGAGAATCAGGAAGACAATAGCGAATAAAGGAAAATTTATTATCAAATACTTACTGTAATTTTCCTTTCCTGATGGACTCCATGGCAGCCTACATGTGGGTTAACCCCGCCTCCTCTCCAATGCTATAGGACCCCATACCTTATAAGATTGAGCTCACCTGAATAGACTGTGTTCCGTAACTAGCCTACTCTTTGACCGATGGGTGGGGACTCCGTCTGCCATGGAGTCCATCAGGAAAGGAAAATTATGGTAAGTATTTGATAATAAATTTTCCTTTTTCCTGACAGACTCCATGGCAGCCTACGTGTGGGAAATAACTAGCCAATCCACACGGGTGGGTATGCTAAACAGCAATAAATTTCAATTTGACCCGTCAACCGACAGGAATTATAACCAAAGTCCACAGAAGACAGCGAAGCAGGCTCAATATCGTAATGTGACGATAAAGTTTTAATAGAGGTCCATGAGGCCGCTTTGTAGATCATGTCTGGAGCCACGTGCCGGGCTGATGCCCATGAAGCCGCTATACCTCTGGTGGAACGTGCCATCACTGCTTCCAGAGGATCCAGGCCCCTAGTTCTAAAAGACTGATGGATGAACTAGATGATATAGGCTGCAGTTGTTCTAGCTGAAGCTCAGTTCAGTTTGTTATTGCCAAAGTGCAGGTCGGCTGAGTGTCTAAAAAGGGAAGAAGCAGCTTGCAGGTATACCTACAGAATTTTGCCTATGTCCAGAGGATGAACTTCAGCGGACTCCTGGTCCTGAATGTAGTTAGGATGATCTCTTGGTCCTTATGGAACTTTGAGGTAATTTTCAGATTTGAGCTGAGCCTAGGAATAAGGACCATCCGGATCGGAAAGAAGGACAAAAGAGGTTCTTCTTAATTTAGGGGCGCGACCTCCGAGACCTTCTTGGCCAAGGTAACAGCTACAAGGAAAGTGATTTTAGCCAAAGGGTCTCTAAATAGAAAAGCAGGGAAGACCCCATATTACTGAGTTCAGTCAGTGAGTTGTGGACAACAGGAAGACCTCAATTGGGGAACCTTGGTTTAGTTTGAGGGCTGAGTTTTAACTCCCTACGGAAACACTACTGGATTAAAGGGTGAACAGCTGTCACGTACCTGGTGGCGGAGCCCAGAGTGCAGGGAATGGCCTCTCCTGTGCCTCTGGCTCAAGAACCCCCGATAGAGGAAACAGGGGCTCGAGAGCGCAGTGGGCCACAAGCGCCTGGCAGGTGGCAGATGTCTCTATAGTACAACTGGAGCACTGGAACAGCGGGCTGTAAGAAGGTGCACTGGAACTCTGGCAGGAACACTGGAACCACTGGCTGTGAGAGGAAGCACTGTAGCAGACAGGAACTCTGGAACAGCAGGCAGCAGGGATGTGTTCTGTAGTTCAGCTGGAGCACGGGAACAGCAGGCTGTAAGAGGGTGCACTGGAACTCTGGCAGGAACACTGGAACCACTGGCTGTGAGAGGAAGCACTGTAGCAGGCAGGAACTCTGGAACAGCAGGCAGCAGGGATGTGTTCTGTAGTTCAGCTGGAGCATGGGAACAGCAGGCTGTAAGAGGGTGCACTGGAACTCTGGCAGGAACACTGGAACCACTGGCTGTGAGAGGAAGCACTGTAGCAGGCAGGAACTCTGGAACAGCAGGCAGCAGGGAGGTGTTCAGTAGTTCAGCTGGAGCACGAGCAGGATCAGACAGGCCGGGTCAACACTGGCGGGCAAGCAGGTACCAAACGGAGGCAAAAGAGTAGTCAGGATACAGTCCGGATCGGCAACAGGCAGGCAGCGGATAACCATAGGAAAGGCAGGAGAATAGTCAAACGAGCCGGGGTCAGGGACTGGCAGCAAACAGGAGTAGTCAGGAACAGGCCGGGTAAACAGGAAGCAGGTAGGCAGGTATTCAGGTAGCTTAGGGTCACAGGAAACGCTGTAGACCGGACAGCAAGCTGACAGGCTCCTTTAAATAGGCCTAATGGCGCCAAATGCTGTCACACTGCACGTCCACGCGCGCCTGCGCGCACTCGTGCACGCCTGTGTACCGATCGCACGTGCCCGTTCGTACCATCGTGCACCCGCGTACACCCGTTCGTACTTACGCGCACCCGCAAGCGTCCATTCGCACCAACGCGCCTCCGCGCGCGTCCTCTGGCACTATCAACAGTGGTTCTGTTAACCGATCTTCCGCTGACGGCCGACGGCTGTGCTAACAGGAAGCCTTTCATGACATTGCCCCCCCCAAGGGGCAGCCTCCGGATGCCCAACTGTGCCATCTTACTTGGGTGAGACCTTTTAAAGGCAAGAATCAGCCTCCTCGCATGGATGTTGGCTCCCAGGAGTTTTCCTCAGGCCCGCGTATCCCTTCCACTTTACCAAAAACTGGACTTGGTTACGTCTCTTCCTGAAATCCAGAATGGACTCAACCTCATATTCAGTTTCTCCGTCAATGATTACAGGTTCAGGGGGATCGACCCTCCAGTTGACAAAAGGATCAGGAACCGTGGGTTTGAGTAGGGCCACGTGAAAGACCGGGTGGATCCGGAATGACTCCGGTAACTTCAGTTCATAGGCCACATTATTAATTTTCCTAAGAACTGGGAAGGAACCCACAAATTTAGGGCCCAATTTCTTGGAAGGACATGCCAATTTTAAACTCAAAGTAGACAGCCAGACCTGATCCCCAGGCTTGAGGTCAAGCTCCCCCTTTTCTTCTTGTCAAACACCTCTTTGTTGTAGTTCTGAGTCCTTGCCATGGTCTCCTGCAGAAGTTTATTATTTGACTCAAAGAAGTTTAGATTCTCCTGAACAGCTGGTACTGGGCACTCCGGAATGTTACTGGACAGGAACAGGGGATGGAAACCATAATTTGCAAAAAACGGTGATTGCTTTGTGGCGGAATGGACAGAATTATTATAAGCAAATTCGGCAAGAGGTAGAAGCGGAGCCCAATCGTCCTGGGAGAAAGAAGAAAAGCAGCGTAGATATTGCTCCAGCGTCTGATTTGTTCTTTCTGTCTGGCCATTTGTTTGGGGGTGGTAGGCAGAGGAGAAAGAAAGGTCAATTTTCAAAGATCCACAGAGCGCCTTCCAAAACTTGGAAGTAAATTGCACCCCCCGATCTGAAGTAATGTTTGCAGGAATGCCATGAAGCCTCACTACTTCCTTGATAAATGTCCTTGCAGTCTCTGCAGCAGTAGGTGTGCCCTTCATTGGTAAGAAATGAGCCATTTTTGATAGTCTATCCACTACTACAAAGATTGTAGTATTGTCTTCAGAAGATGGCAGCTCGACAATAAAATCCATGGAGATCATCCTCCATGGCCTCTCCGGAACGGGTAGTGGCTTCAACAGACCCCAAGCCTTACATTTGCTGCCCTTGTTTTGAATGCAAGTGGCACATGCTTCCACATAGTACCTGCAATCTTTCCTTAACTGCGGCCACCAGAAAGTGCGTTGAAGGAGTTCAGACGTCTTGTGCACACCGAAGTGGCTGGCCAACATGTGGTCATGACAGGAACTAAGAACTGCCACTCGCAACTCCTGGGGTACGAAGATCTTATCTTTGAACCAAAGAAGCTCATCTCTGGACTGTAGCGCTGGATCAGGTGGAGCAGAGGCGTCGCTAGAAGCTTGCTTGATCTGTGAGAGTAGATCCCCTTGGAGCAGCAGGAAGTTTCCTGAGGACAAGATGGTGTCTGGAGATGGAGATGCTTCAGGACCGTTGTACATTCGTGACAGTGCGTCGGGCTTGGTGTTCTTTGATACGGGGTGATAGGTTATGTGAAATGAAACTCTGGTAAAGAAAAGTGCCCATCTGGCCTGTCGTGGTCTTAATCTTTTGGCAGTCTTTAAATATTCCAGATTCTTGTGATCTGTATAAACAAGAATTGGATAAGCTGCTCCCTCCAGGAGATATCGCCACTCCTCAAGTGCGGCTTTAATCGCCAACAATTCTCAATCGCCCACATCATAGTTCCTCTCTGCTTCGGATAATTTGCGAGAAAAGAAAGCGACTGGATGAAAAAGAGCCCTAGGCCCCTGTCTCTGGGAAAGTACTGCACCAACCGCTATACCAAGGCGTCTACTTCCAAAATGTATGGTAATGTGGAATCAGGGTGTTTTAAGACTGAGGCTGAAACAAACAGATCCTTAAGCGTTGTGAAGGCCGCCTGAGCTTCAGTGGACCAATGGAACTTAAGGCCCTGCTTGGTTAACTCTGTAATAGGAGAAATGATGGTTGAGAATCCTTTGATGAATTTCCTGTAGAAATTTGCAAATCCTACAAAACGTTGGATTCCCTTCTTGTCGGTGGGAGCGGGCCAGTCCAGAATAGCAGAGACCTTCTGAGGGTCCATCTTAATACCCTCTACAGAGATAATTAGACCAAGGAACTGGATGCGCTCTTGCTCAAAAACACATTTCTCAGGTTTGGCGTAGAGGCCATGTAGCCGAAGTCGGGTCAAGACATTTCTGACATGTTCACGATGCTCAGCTAGAGAAGAAGAAAAAATCAGGATATCATCTAAGTAGATAATAACAAACAGGTCAAGATAGTCTCTGAAGATGTCATTTACAAAGTGTTGAAATGTAGCAGGGGCATTGCACAGTCCAAAGGGCATGACTAAATATTCGAAGTGTCCAAATCGGGTACGGAAAGCCGTCTTCCATTCGTCTCCTCTGCGAATGCGGACAAGGTTGTAGGCACCACGAAGATCCAACTTGTAGAACACTACTGCAGACCCTAGTCTTTGAAAAAGTTCTGGCACCAAGGGCAAAGGGTATCGGTTCTTAATTGTGATTTTATTAAGTGCCCGATAATCCACACAAGGGCGTAGAGAATGGTCTTTCTTCTCCACAAAGAAGATTCCTGCTCCTGCCGGGGACGTGGAGGGTCAGATGAGCCCTTTCTCCAGATTGTCATCAATATAAGTCTTTAATGCCCCTAGTTCTAGTTCTGATAAAGGAAAAATCCTCCCAAAAGGAATCTCTGCCCCTGGAAGGAGTTCAATTGGGCAATCGTATGGTCCTGATCTGCCCGAAGAATATGATAACTTGACAGACTTGGCCCATCTTCTTCTATAGACCTAATTCGTGCTCATCCCCGTAGAGCTCATGAGAGTGGATATCATCCTTGACCTGCACCCAAATCGGACAAGAGTGCAGGACTGCCACTTGAGAAGGAAAGTCCGGCCCGAGAGGGAGAGGCAACGGATCCCGAAAGCTGAGCTGGCACAGGAGGGGAAACCAAGGTTTGCTTCCGCCAGTAAGGGGTTACTGCCACCATTTTGACTGCTTACGCATGAAGTCTTGAAAAGACCTGAGGATTATTAGGAGCTGTGGACAGGTGTATGCCCTCTTGAAACTCAATTGACCTGTCAGGACATCCATTCTGGAGGCCTAGCTGCAACGACCCCGAGTGTAAACCCTCACCAGCTTGAAGTTGCCTGGGAAGAGAATAGATCCACTTTGGGATTGACTCCCAGGGACAGAATCCACTTCAATGCCTGCCCACGAAGAGACCACTCGTTAATGTCTTAACCGAATGCGCGATAAGAAATTCGCTCGGACGCTCTGGACCCTGGGGAAATAGGCAGATGAAATGTTGTCTAGGCCCAAAACCTGAAGGGCTCGACCTCCCAGAATAGTGTGGAGCTTTGAGTGCCTCTATGACTCCTCACATAGGAGATCGCCATTGTGTTTTCCATTTTCATTTTTTTTTTTTTTTTAAATCTCTTTCGTCGAGTATAAGACATACAAACAGACAGACACCAGTACATCTCCCACAACACTGGGGTGTCGTCCATTCTTAATAATACTGATTCTCCCTTCTGGAGATGGGAGAAGGACTGAAGGGCACACTAGGCTGCCCGAAATTCCAGGATGTACTAGCCTGGGTTGAGAGAACGCATACCCTTGAGCAAGATCCAATCTGCAGAGGGCTCCTCAACCGGTACCGCTGGCATCGGACATGACCTTGACCCGTGAGATGGGGCAACAGAGTGGCAATTGGGCAGGTTTTGCGCTGAAGCCACCAGAAGAGGCTGCTCCTCATCGTTGATGACATGTGAATAGGTTGACTGTTGCCTCCTGATTTCTATTACTGCAGAAAACCTGACTGGAAAGGGAATAACCTCCGCAGGGACCACTTTACCATAGAGGTCGCGGAGACCGATGAGCCGATAGATTCATGCACTATAAGGCCCTCAGCCATGAAGAGATTAGAGACCACAAAATTCTCTCCTGGATGACAGTGATCTTCCCCACTGGGAGAGAGATGGAGCCTGTAGCAAACTGGGCCCCAAAGAACATCAGGCGCTGGACTGGTTCTAGGTGGCTTTTTCCTAGATTTAGGAGCCATCCGAAGCTGGTCAAGGTGGAGATTAACTGTTTCCTGTGAACCAGCAGCTGGACTTTGTCTTAGGACAGCAACAGGAGGTCATCGGAATAGTGATAAAGACGTACCCCTCTCCTTCTGATGAGGGCCATTATGGCCAGAGGAATTTTGCGAAGACTCGGGTGAGGTTGTCAGCCCGAAAGGGAGGTAGAAGAACTGTCGATGGTCTTGACAACTTAGAACCGGAGGTATTTGAGAAACTCCTTTGCCACCTGAACACGGAGGAAAGCATCTTTAAGTCAAATTAGATTAGCCAATTGCCTGTCCGTACAGATGGTTGACAGAGCCTTCATTTGGATCTTCTGAATTTATATACTTGTTTAGGTGACTTAGATCTAGCACTAGTTGCCATAAATCGTTTTAGCACTGTATAACGAAGAGGGGAAAGTATACCCCCTGGAGTTTTTCGTCCCTTGGGACGTGTACCACTGCTCCCTGAGACCACAGTGAATCCACGTAGGACAGTAACGTCTGCTTCTTCTCTTCCGACCGAGTTTAGCAGAGTGGAATAAATCTGGGTGGAGGAGTAACAGTGAAGGACCATGCGTTGCTTGAACAACCGTCTTGACGGCCCAGTTGTGATTGAGGCCACCCAGGCGTGCCGGAAGAGGAGCAGACAAGCCTCCCTGCCCGAACTGTCTGGGCGGGCGTAACCTAAAAGATTTAGCCGGTTCACCACCACTGGACGCCTGGTTGTTAGCAGGTTTTTCGGAAGGGCACTTGCCCTCTGCTCCAATTCTTACAGAAGTCCCGGCAGGCCTTTAACAGCAAGCTTCTTTCAAGTGTTCAGCACCTTCTGTACTGGGGACTCTTCTGACCGAGCCGGTGTCTATCGTGGGGAAGGCGTAACCATAAGGCCCGTTGAACCGCGACTGAGGACCATTTAGTCCAAGCCAACAGGAAGATCGGATTGACGCCAGCTCCAGCTCCTTAACCGCTGAACTTTTGGAGACTGGCTTCCATAGCACTAGACACAGCTGCTAGAGCCAGGGCAGGTTTACAAGCCATGTTGGCAGACTCATACGTTTTTCTTGAGGTCTTAATACATTTTCTCTCAAGCTTGTCCAAAAGGACACGGCATCTTTTAAGGTAGAGTAACCTGTTTTGCCAGACGCAACAATGCTGCATCAATGAGGGGAGTGTTTCCCAGATACTTCACTCTTTTGCCTTGAAGTTATACGATCTGGAGGTTTTGAATGACATAGAAGTTTTCTTGTCCATCTTGCTCCACCCCTCATCCTTTAACTCCGTAAGGAAAACAGAGAGAGAGAGAGTGTTCTTTCCCCAGGCGTTTAAAGAATTGCTTTGCTTAGCTGGGGGGTGGAAGGGTCTACCTGCTTAAGGGCTTCCAAATTCGCTTTGACTCGTGGAGGAACCCGAGAGACGTCAAGGCTTCCGACATATTCGTCACCCCTTAAATCGCCAACCGAGGAATCCGGAGAAGCAGCATAAGGCTGGGAAGGACCCAAATCCTTTGGGCCATGTCAGCCAAGGAGCCAGGTAGAATATAAACCTGGCTCAATGTGTGGGATGTATCCCATTTCCTTAGGGACTGCTGCATCACACATTTCACAAGAGATTCCACATCATTGTTATCTGTCTCTTTTTCCCAAACCGCCCAGGCATAACACCGGTCACATAAAGACTTACCCTCGGGAACTCGTGTTCCATATCTCCAGCAGACTCTGTGATCCGAGCAGCTGTCATGGCGGTGGGTGCGGTGACTGGAGGAGGAATGGGAACATCTCCTCTAGTTGGAGGAGGAATGGGAACATCTCCTCTAGTTGGAGGAGGAATGGAAACATTTCCTCAAGATGGAGGAGGAATGGTAACATCTCCTCTAGTTAGTTGGAGGAGGAATGGTAACATCTCCTCTAGTTGGAGGAGGAATGGGAACATCTCCTCTGCTGTTGTAATGTTGTGGCCTGGCAAGGTCTCTGTCGTTCTGGATCACGATCTGAGAAGGCTGAAAAATAAAATGTGGGGAGGGGGAAGGAGAGATATGACATCAAGACGCCAATACTTTGCAACTGTAAGCTCAACCCCTCCCCTCATCTGCACGTACCATGTGCGTGAGGGCTGGCCACACGAAGGCGGAGACTTGTCCATAACCTTTGGACAAAACCTCAAGAAACAAATGGTCTGCAAAAGACCTGAAAATGCCAAACGTACCGGAGCCAGCCAAAAGCAAAAGATTATATAATCTTGTCTACCCTTTTTTTTTTTTTTTTCTTTATAAGAAAGAAATATACTTATTTAAACATTACTTCCCCTTTTTTTTTTTTTTTTTTTTTTTTTATTGAAATACCGAAATAACAAACACTTTTAAAAAAAAAAAAAAACATTTCCCCTTGGGGGAAAAAGGACTAGGCACTCGGAGGCCCTCATCAGGGCAGACCAAGGCTGGAGGAGCTGGAGCTGCTACTGCTCACTGCCTGGGGAGATCCTATTTTGACAGGAGCTAGAAGCCGTTTTCGAATCCCCCGCCTGTGACATCACCGCCCCCCCACCTCGCGCCTGCGCTGTGGGGAGGTAGCCGAACGGCACTTGCACGGCCGCCGGGGTGCCCGTCAATCTGCGCATGCGCAAGCCAAGCCTCGCTATCGCTGAGGCTCTGGCGCCTGCACAATGACAGCGGCGGCCGTGACCCGGAAGCGCCACGGCTAGCTGTAACGCAGAAGCGTTCCAATCGCCATGAGGGGTAGCTGGGGATACGGAAAGGCACTGATTAAAGTGAAAACGGGGGCTACAAACAAAAAACACATAGAAATGACTGCCATGAATATAGGAAGAAGAAGAGAGTCGCAGACCTTGCCAGCCGTTGATGCGTCCATGTTCAGGCATACAGAGGCAACCTCCCCTCCACCAGTGGGGTATCTAGTGCCTTAAAAGCTTCTCGCCCGCCCGTGGCTGGGTCCTGAGCTGCACCGCATAATGGTATGCCAGATCCCGGAAATATCCAACCAGATGTGAACAGGAACAATCGTGTGTGTAGGTCCATTGGAGGAGGACAAAAAAGGAACACAGTCTATTCAGGTGAGCTCAATCTTATAGGGTATGGGGTCCTATAGCATTGGAGAGGAGGCAGGGTTAACCCACACGTAGGCTGCCATGGAGTCTGTCAGGAAATTCATTTTTTTAAAGCCTATTAGAGCCTCTGGCTCTAATCACGTGCTTAAAAAAAAAGAATCCCATTAGAATCCATGCATCCGCCATGTGAATTCAGGGGCCAGGCGCATTGATAGGGGGGTGGCGCCCTTGCACCCTGCATTACGGGCCGCCACAGTTAAAATGGATATAGCCAATCTTCCAAAATAAAATCTGAAAATACCAATCAATTCGGAACTACAAATGTACAAAACAAGTCTGAACATACCAAACATATCCTAAAAACAAAGCATTCTAACATAGCTGATATGATGTAAATAAATGATTTACTTAATCCGAAGCTAAACAAATTTTTCCCTTGTGCATCTCTAATTATACATACAACACATCTGTCCTTTTAAGTCACGGTGCAGCATATAGCAGTAGAAGACTTGGATCGCCAGGTAAAATAATCCAAAATGATAAAACCAAAAATGGTACCCCTAAGGAACATTTGGATCTCCTGGCCTATGGGTGGACCCTGTGATAAAACAAACAAAAATGGACAGCGGCACTTATACTAATGACATATTAATGGAATAGTGGAGGCTTGCAGACTAGTGTTTACGGGTTAATAATGTTGTGTATACATGAAACTGACATGTTGTACATGATAGGTATAGTCTGGTAATGGCAGCAACTAATTAAATGTCACATTTTTAAATATGAACAAGACTTGCAGATTTATTAAATAAAAAAAATAATTGTTTTGCTGTCAGAGTAAGGTGCTGACCATTTTTTTTCAGTAGAATTAAAAATAGATTCAAAATTAAATAATAATAAAAAAAAGTTCATTATGTGTTTGCCTAATAAAACAAGACAGATGTAAAGGCTAAACGTAGTTAGTGTTTCTTAGGATAGTGGTAATGTAATAAAAATGGGTTTACAAAATGACAAAACCGTGATTTAATTAAGTATCTGTACTGTATAAGCATCTTATCTACATATGTTTACCTTTAAACGTCAGTAATACTAATACTAAAAATAATAAGAAAACAATAAATAGTTTTTATTGGTATAATTTAAAGTGGAGTTCCAGTCCCCAAATTCAATTTTTTTTTTTAAATGCTCCCTCGTTATTGCTATTATTTCTACTTTAACATTGGAATTCTGTCAGTAATGTGTTCATTCTTGCTTGTTTTAAATCATGAAAATCTAACCTGATCTTGGAAGCAGGCAGGGTCCATCGTTGTGGGCATCTGAAGCCCGCTTGTCTTTAATTCCGCAATTCGGTGCAGCTGGCTACCCTGCATGTACCTCCCGATCTAATGCTACTGGTATGGTACTGCCATGATCCCAAGCAGAGAGGCTCCACTTCGTTCCGGAAAATGGAAACCTTTGAAAATGGCACCAAACTCTTCCCAATGACGTCATTCTTGGTCTGGAAATCACGTGAGCTTTCAGTACTAGGTGATACACGTGGACTCCTGGGATAGATGACGCTGATATCCCAGAAGTCCAAGTCTTATGAAGACATTGCCTAGGCAGCCAGACCGGAAGTGCCACGTAAACAAATCACAAAGAAGTTAAAAAAAAAAAAAAGAATAGCCATTTAGAATAGCATTGCGGATGGGCATGAGAATGGTTGTAAATCAAAAAAATGGGTGGAACTCCACTTTAAAAGTAAAGGTGTTATCACATACTTAAAGAGGAGTCCCCCCCCCCGACAAAAAAATTTAAAGTCAGCAGCTACAAATACTGTAGCTGCTGACTTTTAATATGAGGACACTTGCCTGTCCAGGGTTCCTGCGATGTTACCACCCTAGCCGATTGGCTCTCGGGTGCTGTCGCCACCATTCCTTGTAAGAGAAACCAGCAGTGAAGCCTTTCAGCTTAAGAGCCAGTTCCCTACTGCGCATGTGCGAAGCACGCCGCGCATCCTAACTAGCCAGGTGGCGGAGCAAGGAGGAGGGGGGCTGAACTTCCGAGGGATGGCGCCCTGCGGTGTTGTCTCCCAGAAATGGGGAAGGGTACCTGTCAAGAACAGGTACCCGTTTCCCCCCTCTCCCCCTGAAAGGTGCCAAATGTGGTACAGGAGGGGGAGAGGAAGCAGATAAGCCTAGGTTCCAAACTTTGCTTGTGGACACATTCTCCTTTAAAGAGTAACTCCAATTTCTTGGGAAAAATAAAAGAAAATGAAAAAAATGATATTACATATACAATTACTACACAAGCCATTTGTGATATAACATTATTAAAAATTATCTTTCCTTTCTTTTATTTTCAGTCTGAAGCTGTTATTATCTGTAAAATTCAGTATGAAAACTTGGAGCCATTCTGTACATGGATGGTGTACAGAATGCCCCCCAAAAATTTCCTGCTTGTGTTATTGGCTTTCTGATTTTTCAGAAGTCTGCACTAACATATAAGCCAGATTTTGGGCATCCCCTGCAATTTTTTTTTTCTTGGTGAGATACTCTCACAGGGAAATCACATCTGAAGGAATGCAGATCCTGCCCATATCCACTTTAGAACCCTGCAAGTGCAACAGCTGATTAATGAAAAAGTCACTCCTAGGTATGAGGAGTTCACACTTCTGAACATTAAAGAGAATATTCTCTTAAGGAAGAGGTCCAAAGAACTGACTTCCACTTTCATCCAGTTTCACTTAGGAAAAGTGAACCTGTGGCCAGGCTATGAACTTAAAAGTATTTACACATTCTTAAGCACATTCTTGAGCACTGGAGGGGCAGAGCAGAGTGCAATGACTGACAGTTACTCTCCGCTCTGGGCAGACTCAGAACTGAGTGATCAGTGGTCATGTGATTGTACAGTTCGCTGTCTTAGAACTGATGAACAGCTTAGAGCCCCTGCTATTTGGAAGAATGGGTTATAAAATAAAAAAACATACATGCTCACCTCTATGATGCAGCATAAATGACTGCAAGCAATAGACTGTGAGTATCATAATTGTGTTTGTGTTTGAAAAATGTGCTCAGGTCCACATTTCTTTGTTGCAGTGGTAAGCCAGGACCATCAGTTAGCGCCTTTAAAGGATTCCTTGACGTTAATTGTTTTCACATATTACTAATTTAAATGATTAGACTAGCCTTTCTCATCCAGAGAACCTTAAGATTCCTCCAGAGGTTGCTAGGGGTTCCTTGAGCTGTAGTTAATTGACCTTCCATCTCATGGTGCCTTCATAGTTCCTGGTACATTCAATTTGGCAGGATCAATAGCTTGGCATTCTAACCAGAACTGTAAGGGGTCAGTCCTTCCACTGACCATCAATGTAAAGGACATTTGTGACCTTATGACCTTTGATGGATCAATCTGAGCAAGGTGTTCCATGACATCTGAAAATTATTTCAAGGGTTCCTCTGAGGTACAAAGTTTGTGAACGGCTGGGTTAGACCTTAATTTTGAGCCATGGTTATTTCTTTTATATACATTATCACTATATGTTTTTGTTATGTACAGTTACGGTATGTACATAATTATGTATAGGTTACAAATATTTAAAAGGGGACAGAACCAATCCTATGAGAAGTCCAGATAATGGAAGCAGTACTTATCAAGGTCAAAGTGGGGTTAAGGAAAATAGGCTGTTCCATGTGCATGGGAATTTTTAATGTACCAAGGTCCTGGGGCCCAAGAGGCCTAATGGTGACCTGAAGGGTTAGGGAGAGCTCCCATCCTTCCTTGTAGAGTGGGTTACCAGGCATGGTGAGTGTAATACAAGCTGAAGTGATGGGCGCCAGACACTTTTTGAATGCAAAGAGATTTATTGTCTCTTGAACAAGAACTGTGGGAGAGAGGATTAGGGCCAGGACACGCTTAAGTAGATGCAATGACAATTGGCAGACTCCGAGACTACTATAGGTAGACAGCTATACAGTGGAAGGCCTCCAGTCAGACACCCCTTCTGTATAGGTAGGACCGCTGTCTCCTATGGCAACAAATCTTGTAACAGTCACTAACGGTATTTGTATTTAACTATTGGTAACACAAATAGTTCTCCTCGCACTGAGCTCCCAGTCTTTCACTAGACTCTCAGACCCAATCGCCACTGGATCCTCTGAGATCTTCCACTTCCATAACCCAGTATCTTCCTCAAGTGTCATTCCCGCTTTCCTGCTGGGTCCCTGGCTTGGCACTCACAGATACTCCTCAAGCATCACCCCTGTTGACCCGCTAGATCCCTGGCTTGGCACTCACTGATGCTCCTCAAGCATCACCTCTGCTGTACCGCTGGGTCCCTGGCTTGGTACTTACTGAAGTTTTCCCACTTCTCCACGGTCCCCGGCTGGTGAGAAGACTGCTCTGGTTCCTCTCTCCAGCTTACTCACAGTGGTCTCCAGTAACAAGGAGGATTGGCCCTTAGTGGCGACAGCATCCCCTCTACCTCCGACCACAACTGATTTCCTGTCCGGCTGAACCATAACTCTCGGTTGGACTCCAATCCTTCAGTCCCAACTCTGCTTCTCCTGCATCTGGATAGGCTCTCATACAGCCTGGCAGCCAGATGTCCCTGGGATAGGCCTTAGGCTTCCGGCCTAGCAGCATAACACACGTCCACCCAGACAGCCGCTCAGGTGGCACAGAACCCCGATCACCTGACTCCTCCCAAATAAAATGCAGCAAGCCCAGAACTAGAGAGGAATCAGTGGATCTACTACATAGGTGTGCGCAGGGAGTGTGCCGGGTGTGCCTGGGCACACCCTAATCACCCGTGTAGCGCAGATTCCCCCTTCTGATATTTCACCAACCCCCCCAATGGGGTCATAAAAGAAAATAGTAAAAAATAAAAATAAAAAATAAAAAACTACTGACATCGTCCACTGCCCTACTGACACAAATCATGCCCTGTGACACCGTCCACTGCCCTACTGACATCATCCATTGCTCTACTAACACTGTCCATGTTTTACTAAATTTGGGGTGCACGCCCTAATGCAATAGACTGTGCACACCTATGATCTACTAACAATTAACCAGGGCAACTACCGCCTGGCAAACTAAATTTACTAGCAACCCTGCCTAAACACCAGGGTGCTACATCAATTTACAAGAAAGTTTTCCCTCTGCCTAGTGAATAAGGTGAAGTTCTGCTGTCTTCCTTCATCCAATCAAGTTGAAGTAAAAATGTTTATTCAGATTTGAAATTTTAGGATTAATTATTTCACAGTGCTTGCAGCCACAAAGGTCACTGTGGTCTTTTTTTTAAAGCTCATTTACTGCTTATGAGAAATATGTAAACACTTTAAACTCTATATCCTTGTCACAGATTCACTTTAAGTGCTATTGCAGATTGTTAAATATATTTGTACCCAGTCCCTACACTATATTTCAATGGCTAACATTACACTTCTTATAGAAAAATAGTGGGACAGCAAAGGTAGTTACACTGTATGCATTTTCAAAGGGTTATCTTTTTTTTTTTTTTTTGACCAACGTAAAAAAGCCAGAATTCTGTACTACGTTATGGTAATGAGAAACAATAATATCCAAAAAGATAATCAGGCCTCTAGTTTAAATAAATAAAAAAAGAAGAAGAAGAAGAAACTTAGCTTGAAAGCACTCACTGCATGTGGTGACAGCAGATAGACTTATTAGCACATTGAACAACAGGGCAGGAGACAAATCAAAGTTAGATGATTAGTCCAGCCATCAAAATCACCCTTAAGATCCTAATCACAAACAATCTGGA
Source organism: Aquarana catesbeiana (assembly GCF_042186555.1). Taxonomy (NCBI): domain Eukaryota; kingdom Metazoa; phylum Chordata; class Amphibia; order Anura; family Ranidae; genus Aquarana; species Aquarana catesbeiana. The sequence goes on from NC_133326.1 coordinate 36,830,256, forward strand.
GATGAAAAGCTCTTTCAATTGAATGTGCCATTGCATGCAAGCGATAAGAACAAAGTAGGTAATTGAATGGGCAGACATCAAGCAAAGCACTAGAGACAGAAGAGAGTAATCAGTGGTGTCACCTCTAAGTAATGATTGCACCAACAGGAATTCCCTCTTGGTTTGGAACGTCAGGTGTATTCCCCTCTGAGCTGCATAGTCTCTAGATGATCTTGATCACCGTACTCGCCAATGTCTTTTCATTCATCAACATTAAACATTGCATACTAGTTATCTGACCAACATTTTATATTTGTTAACCCTTAAAAGTTAAAGAAAAAAGTATCAACATATTAAAGTGGTATTCCAGCCAATGTTTTTTAAAGAGAAGGGAGGGGTTAAAACATGTGAAAAGTTTTTAGTGCTATCCATTTTCCCATTGGAAGAGTTTCCAGAAACAAATGACTATCTGACTATCTGGTCTGGCAGCCAAAAACAATGGAGGGACTTTACTAGTACCTTTTCCTTCAAAAAAATGCACACATACAGTCATGCTCAAAAGTTTGCACACCCTGGCAGAAAATGTGAAATTTTGGCATTAATATTGAATAGGATAGCAATCACATGAAGCCATTTATTATCACATCGTTTTTTGGATCCTTTTTTAAATCATAATGATAACAGAAATCACCCATATGGCCCTGATAAAAAGTTTACATACCCTGGAATGTTTGGCCTTGATACAGACACAGAAGGTGGCACACACAGGTTAAAATGGCAATTAAAGGTTAATTTCCCACATTTTTAAATCACAATTAGTGTCTGTGTATAAATAGTCAATGAGTTTGTTAGCTCTCACATTGATGCACTAAGCAGGCTAGACACTGAGCCATGAGGGAGGTAGAAAAGAACAGTAAAGGGGGTGTGGCTTGGCGTCCAACAGAGATGGCTGCCTGAAGACAGAGCTCCAAGAGACCCGCAGCCAAGTAGCACTCCTCTGGCACTTCTTGCCCTGCAGAATGAGCAGACTGCTGAGGCATACTCCAAGGACACGTTCGTACCGATCATCGGTGGCTTCCTCCACCCGCAGTATGCAGGACATCTTCAAACTACAGTCTCATCAGGGCTGCAGCATGCCGGGGAAGATGGCGCAGGCTCGGGGAGAGGATGAATACAGTGAGGACTCACAATCTGCAATAGAAGATCCGGTAAGAGAGGAGAGAGACCTAGATCACCCCCTTACACTGGCAGACATGAACATTATTGCTGCAGACAAAAAAAAACATTTTTTTCTGCCATTACTGACCTGAAAGCTGACTTACTAACATTAAACAGAAATGGCCACAAAAGAAAAAGCAGATAACAGGGGGGAACAGAGCCATAACTCGCCTGGAAGCTACCACATCAGCTCACTCTGCCCACTTGATAGAGATCAACAGACATCTGGAAGATCTCGATAATAGAGGGGAACGGGAACAATATTAGAGTGTGTGGGGGGGTCCCTGAATCTATTTATACTGACCAGTTCCTTCCAGCCCTGACATCCATCTTTAATAATGTCATGGAAAAACCTGCAGACTCTCCCATTTAATTTGTGAGGGCTCACAGAGCTCTAAGAATGAAACCTCCTGACACAGATCCCCTCAGGGACATAGTTTGATGTATCCAGAGCTTCCCTCTGAAAGAAGAAATACTTAACCAGACCAGAAAGAGTGATCAAATTATATTCAATGGAAGTACAATCGCGTTATATCAAGATCTGTCTCCTTTAACTATTTAACTTTAAGCAGAATAGAAGGGCCATGCCCCCTGCTGGGCATAGTATATAAATGGCAATTCCCCTTTGCTTTACAAGCTACTGCACATGGGAAACATTCTACGAATTCCAGATGAAATCCCGGATTTCTGCGCAGACCTACACAGATCTACCTGATTGGTATGCTGAGTTCCATACATCTCAAGCCGAACACCGTCCTGCACATACACCAAACCACTGGTGAAGAAGGGCAAATTTGGTAAACAAACAGGCTCGGGAGTAAGTCACTCACCATTCTCTTCTAAACGATCTAAACAACTTAGATATCGTGACCAGACCTGAAAATGGGAAGATCACTCATGAAGAAGGATTTAAATCCCTTGGGAAACATATTGTTTTACACCTCCCTCTTGTTTACCCAGTTGGTACAGTTAATACGCTGATCTTTCATGCAAGATGTTGTTTGTTATCTGAACTTGCAACGTCATCGAGTTTATGACTTTCTGCAGATCCCCTTCTGTTTACTCTGATACTTCTTTCTTAGCACATCAATGCCGGCCAAATGAAAGGATTCTGCAGGGAAATCCCAGTTTTATCGCTCTGGTTAAATAGGCCTTGATGTTTCAGCAAAGGACAAAGACATCTTTATTACATAGTTGCAAATTTCACAATGTATGTGGAAACTGCATAATTACAGTTGTCTGTCTTTTCCCAAATCATACACTAAACCGCGGGCCACCGTTGCTCCACTCCAATCTGGACTGATCAAAGGGACGTTGTCGACCTAGTTTACCTTAGCCTTAATAGCTCTGGATAATAACCACACAACCAGCTTATATGTTAAATCGCAGACTGGCTATGCCACTTCAGGAAATAGGCAGCCTATGTGTTTCCATAATCTTTCGGGCTACTAAGGACCTAGAGGAACCAGCCAAAGGACTTCCTTAAATGAAGAACATTGTTCCGACAAGTGGCCTCCCACCATTAGACTTATAATACCCAATTGGTGCTGAAAAACCACAAAGACTTTATAGAATGTAACATTGTTTTCCAGTAAGCCCAATAGAGAAGGACACTATAGGTATTACATCCCTTTCCTTGGTTTATAGCCCTGTGCTTAGTTACACAATTTGTCTGCTCACATGTCGCACTTAGAGCACATTAGCCATAGGTTAAAAATATTATTCTAAACTTTACAATATCCCCCACATACACAAACCATTAGCCCTACAGGGTAATAGGAAACAAGTAATTGAAGACTATTTGTTACAAAGCGGCATGCCTACCCTTTCCAATGAAGATGTGGAGTCCTTGGAGACTCCGATATCCTCAGAGGAATTATTGTCCGCTATAAAAAGCCTCAAACCTGGAAAGAGCCCAGGACCAGGACTTACGGCTCATTACTATAAGGCATTTAACAATATTCTTGAAACCACATTACTACGTACACTAAACTTCTTAGTGGACCCCCGAAAAATACCAAGCACATTCTTAATGGCGCATGTGGCAGTGCTCCCCAAACCAGGTAAGGACCCAACAGAATGCTCCAGTTAAAGACCCATATCCTTGCTCAATCTCAATCTGAAACTACTAGCCAAAATTGTTGCTAACCGATTACGCACATTTCTTCCACAATTAGTAGGTACTGAACAAGCTGGGTTCATGCCGGGCCATGAGGCAAGGGACAACATAACAAAAGCCCTTAATTTGATGCATCGATGCCGCAGAGCTGGTTTTGAAGGATTTCTCCTGTCAACTGATGCAGAGAAGGCTTTTGACAGGGTGTCATGGGACTTTTTACTGGCTACTTGCTCCCACATAGACTTGAAAGCACATATGCTTACCTGGATTTCATTACTGTATCAAGATCCAATAGCCAGGCTGAAGGTCAATGGCACCCTGTTGGAACCGGTCTTCATTAAAAATGGCATTAGACAAGGCTGTCCCCTGGCACCTCTGTTATTTATATTGACATTAGAGCCATTTATCTACACAGTCAACATGACCAAATCAATTAGAGGCTTTGCGATTAACACAAAAATCTACAAAATAGCTGCGTACGCAGATGACCTTCTGGTTTTTTTTTACACAACCACACATCTCTATCCCTAATTTACTGCAGGCTTTTACTATCTATCTATGGCTACTTGTCCAACCTTAAAATCAATTACCACAAATCAGAGGCCATGAATATCACCCTATCCCTGAGCACGTTAGGAAATGCACAACAGAACAATTCCTTTAAATGGGTACCAAATGCGCTCAAATACTTAGGGATTTGACTAACACCCATGCTAAATAATATTTTCACAAATAACTTCAAACCGATGCTTCATCAGGTAGAACAGGATCTTTCTAATTGGTTGCTCAAACACTTTTCCTGGTTTGGCAGAGAAGCCATCGTCAAACACTTCCGTGGCTTTTATATCTTTTTCACACGCTACCAATTGACATACCAGCTAGTTTTTTTTAAACAGTTACAAACTGTACTGTGGACATTTCTTTGGGCACATCAGAAACCACGTATCAATTTATGACTACTCATGAAACCTAAGGCTGTCGGAGGCCTAGGCTTTCCAAATTTTAGGCTATATTATTATGTGACACACTTGGCCAGAATTATAGACTGGCATTGCCATGCTGCAAATAAAGACTGGGTGTCTTTAGAAGAGAGTTCTACATAACTCCCTCTAAAATTCTCTCCTTGGATTCCTTTGTCTAAATACCCTCTGAATCTTAAACAGCATCCATTAATTGGGACAACCCTAAAAATCTTTCACAAACTTTCCCTGACACACCATATATCCACATCTCCAGGGCCACTTACACCGCTCTTCAACAACCCAGACTTTCCCCCAGGCATAGATTCAAAAGCTTTTACCACAAAAGATGCTGTCCCCTACTGGCCTCGCAGTGTACAGACGCAGGCAGGATTTTAACATATGAAAAGTTGCTGAGTGACCTCTCACCTTTGGTCTTTGCAAATTGGAACTACAGACAACTACGTCATTACCTTCTTTTACTGGATAAGATAGGCAATCTTACTAGGGATCTTACATACTTTGAATCTGTTTGCCAGGCTGGTGAAAACCACCTCCCTATTGTACTCACATTACCAGCAGGCTGACGCTACAGACTCGGCCAGATTCAGAAGCCAATGGGAATCAGTTCTTCAAACACACTTCACAGATTCCCAAGGGGAAAACGCATGCATTTTAGCACATAAATGCTCAATTAGCACGAGACTACAAGAGAACTCCTACAAACTATTGTCACATTAGTACGCAACACCAGCAAAGATAAAACAATGGTACCTGTTGGCTTCGGATCTGTGCTGGAGATGTGGAGAAACCATAGGAGATATGCTTCATATTGGGTGGGAGTGTCCTAAAATAGCTTCTTACTGGAGCAAAATCTGCGAATTGATCCTCCGCATCACAAACACTAAGATTAAACTTAGACCCGCATGTTGCCTTTTACATATTTCTAACTTCCCTTTGGGTAGATACAAACGATCTCTGATCAAACACCTTAGATTGCCGCAAAATCTTTGATCCCCAAATACTGGAAAATGTCGACAACTCCTTCCCTAAGAGAATGGGCCCACACAGTAAATCACATTTTGGAAATGGAAGAAACACTCGCCATAGCAAATTATTAGAATGAATGAATTAATTAATTCAGAATGAATATATACTGTATATTGGAGATTTGACCACTATATATCTGATGTTTATATCCCAACATTCAGGGAATGGAACTATACCTATGATACCCCCGAGGGGTATTCTTGACCCTTCCTGTGTACTTATTTGTTTATTTTTGCTTTTATTATTTAGATCTCATAGTGTCTTTTTTTTTTTTCTTTCGGTTTTCCTTTCTTTTTGTTCTAATGAAGTCCCCACGATGCTTCTTGAAAGCGAAGGGCTTCATAATAGTTAACAAAGATTTCTAATGCTCAATTATAAATGCAACAGTTGTTGAATATGATAATTTCATGATACATTTATATGTACTGAGTTCATATGTAACAAGTTTACCTGATGTGACTATGTTATAAACGGCTGCATTACTTCATATGTTCTCTAATTTTACTCAATAAAAATCTTTATTGGAAAAAAAAAAAGAAAAGAACAGTCACTATTTATACACAGACACTAATTGTGATTTCAAAAGCAACAAATGTAGGAAATTAACCTTTAATTGCCATTTTAACCTGTGTGTGCCACCTTCTGTGTCTGTACCAAGGCCAAACATTCCAGGGTATGTAAACTTTTTATCAGGGCCATTTGGGTGATTGCTGTTACATTATGATTTAACCGCTTGCCGACCAGCCGCCATAATTTTACTGTGGCAGGTCGTTACGATCCCGCGAGCCATCGTAGCTATACGTCGGCTCGCGGGTTCGGGATGGCAGGCGCGCGCGTGCCGCTGCACTGTGGGGGTGCGAATGCTTATGGCCGGTGGTCATCGTGGGCAAGAGAGGCAGAACACGGAAGTGTGTGTGTAAACACACAAATCCCTGTCCTGCTCTGTGAGGAGTGACAGATCGTGTGTTCCTAATTATTATTATTATTATTATACAGGATTTATATAGCGCCAACAGTTTACGCAGCGTTTACAATATAAAAGGAGACAATACAGTTACAATGCAATAAAATACAAGAGGATTAAGAGGGCCCTGCTCAGAAGAGCTTACAATCTAATAGGGTGGGGCAGGTGGTACAAAAGGTTGTACTGTAACTGTGGGGAGTGAGCTGATAGAAGTGTTAGAAGATACGTTGGAGACCTGATAGGCTTTCCTGAAGAGATGAGTTTTTAGGGATCGCCTGAAGGTAGCAAGAGTAGGGGATAGCCGGACCAGTGGAGGTAGCGAGTTCCAGAGGATGGGAGAGGCTCTGGAGAAATCCTGGAGATGAGCATGAGAGGAGGAGACGAGAGAGCTTGAGAGTAGGAGGTCTTGAGAAGAGCGAAGGGGACAATTTGGGTGATATTTGGAGACAAGATTGGTGATGTAGCTCAGGGCAGAGTTGTGAATGGCTTTGTATGTTGTGGTTAGTATTTTGAATTTAATTCGCTGGGTGATTGGGAGCCAGTGTAGGGATTGGAGGAGAGGGTTGGCAGACACTGAGCGGTCCTAATAGCTAGGAACCATGATCCGTCACTTCCTCTAGTCAGTCCCCTCCCACTTCAGTTTGAAACACATAGCAGGGAACACAGTTAACCCCTTGATCGCCCCCTAGTGTTAACCCCTTCCCTGCCAGTGACATTTTTACAGTAATCAGTGCATTTTTATAGCTCTGATCGCTGTATAAATGCCAATGGTCCCAAAAATGTGTCAAAAGTATCTGATGTGTCCGCCATAATGTCGCAGTCCCGATAAAAAATGCAAATCACTGCCATTACTAGTAAAAAAAAAAAATAGGAAATAATAAAAAATAAAATAAATAATAAAAAAATGCTATAAATCTATCCCCTATTTTGTAGACTGTATAACTTTTGTGCTAACCAATAAACATACGCTTATTGCAATTTTTTACTAAAAATATGTAGAAGAATACATATTGGCCTAAACTGAGAAAAAATTAGCTTTTTTTAAAAATATTTCTATTATAGCAAAAAGTACAAAATTACAAAATACAAAAAAATTTTCAAAATTGTCACTCTTTTTTTGTTTATAGCGCAAAAAAGAAAAATTGCAGAGGCGATCAAATACCCCCAAAAGAAAGCTCTATTTGTTGGAAAAAAAGGACGTCAATTTTGTTTGGGTGCAGCATTGCACGACCACACAGTTGTCAGTTAAAGCGACGCAGTGCCGAATTGCAAAAAATGGCCCGGTCATTCAGCAGCCAAATCTTCCGGGGCTGAAGTGGTTAAAAAGGATCCAAAAAACTATGTGATAATAAATAGCTTCATCTGATTGCTATCCTTAAATAAAAGACAGTTTTTTGGCATGATCAGTCATATTTTCAATATTAATGCCAACATTTCACAATTTCTGCCAGGGTATGCAAACTTTTGAGCACACCTGTAAATCCAATAAATCAAAAAAGTTTATTTATGTACATCAAATCAGCCCAGCACTTTTTAAATTTTATGGATTTACAGCAGTCTTTCTTCTGTAATGTCCTGGGATGTGGTGAGAGATTATCCATAACTGAATCCTTAACTTAAGTTGGTCATTGGTAGAGTTCCCTGTATGTCTTGTTCTGGTGTTATAATCAGAACAGGAGGTGGGGTGGGGGACGACAAATGATCACTCCAGTAGGGACACAGAAAGAAAAAAAATTCTAACCCAAAGGTGCTTTGTTGCTGCCTGTTTTGCTAAAGTGACCTATACTGTTAAAACTACTCTGAGGTCCTTGGCCCCTCTTCCTCCACCTGTGGGTATTGTCCGGAGGAAAAGGGCACAGGGGGTGAAACACATCAGAGGAAGGATTTGGGTGAAATGTTTGACAGAATAAAGTTTTTGTACACAAGGGTTAATATATACTAGACACTGGCTGTACCTTTATCAAAGAATACATAACTATAGGTTTACAAGCAAAATTGGTTTAAAAAAAAAAAAAAAAAGACTTTTCAGGTACATAGTGAGACAGCGAACACGAACACAGTCAAGTGTGTTTTAAAATCATATATTTATTCACATTACATATTAAGAAAGAAGACCCTATTGGGTCAATATAAATTAAAAATATGTGCAAAAATATTTAAATGTTCACTGTCTTGCTATGTAGCTGAAAAGTTTTTTTTTTTTTTTCAAACAGATTTTGTTTGTATATACACTATATTGTCAAAAGTATTGGAACGCCTGCCTTTACATGCACGTGAACTTTAATGGCATCCCAGTCTCAGTCCGTAGGGTTCATACCAAGACATTTTGGACAGTTTTATACTCCCAACTTTTGGAGAAGGCCCCTTCCTGTTCCACATGACTGCACACCAGTGCACAAAGCAAGGTCCATAAACACATAGATGAGCGAGTTTGGGGTGGTGGAACTTGACTGGCCTGCACAGAGTCCTGACCTCAACCCCATAGAACACCTTTGGGATGAATTAGAGTGGAGACTGCAAGCAAGGACTTCTCATCCTGACTTCAGACATGCACTTCTGGAAGAATGGTCAAACATTATCGTATACACACCCCCTAAACCTTGTGGACAGCCTTCCCAGAAGAGTTGAAGCTGTTATAGCTACAAAGGGTGGGCCAACTCAATATTGAACCCTATGGACTAAGACTGGGATGCCATTAAAGTTCATGTGGGTGTAAAGGGGGCTGCACATACAGGGGGTTCTTCTAAAGAAGTGGGGTTCTTTAAATAAGTGGCACTTCCGCTCTTGCACCATCCATCTGAACATTTTCTTCTCTCTTCACAGGTAAATCTGCTTTTATAATTCCATATACCTTAAACTGAACATTGACTGCTCACATGCATATTTGGTAAATCTGCTTGTCACCACTGTTTCAACTCCATCTGTAGCCATGCTCACATTATTTTAATGTTTATTTAGCTATTAAGTCTTACCTAAATTATGGGTTCCCTTAGCTTTACAATTTTGGCCTTTAGTCCAATTTTAGTCCAATTTAGTCCTCTTGCAGTTTGATTGTGGTGTGAAAGTTTTGCTCTGCTAGCTGTGTGCCTAATATCACCTCCTGATTGATTAATTGCCAGGTTCTATCCACACCCAACACAGTATAAAAACAAGGCCTTCTTTATGGGGAACACATACAGGGGGCTGCACATACAGGGGGTTCTTCCAAAGAAGTGGCACTTCTGCTCTTGCACTTCAGCGATTTGCACAAGGCAGACTGCAGGTGACCTCATTTCCATATTATCTCACCTTCCTCTCTAAAACATGCTCTCTTTACCTCTCCTCCTTTTCACAATTGCAGCCTCTCTCCTCAAACTCTCTTTTCTTCGCCCCTCTGCTCCACCCCAAAATCTGTACATATCACCCTCACTTCTCCCCTCCCCCTATTACTGCACTCATCACCTCTTTCTAACTCTAAGCCCACTTGCTAACAAACCCCCCAGGATACTGAAGCATGTCCCCTCATACAAATCGTATTCTCATATTACCTCCCTTACTCTTCTGCTTCTCCTAACAGCTGGAGATATTTCCCCAAACCCTGGGCCTCCCTTATTTAACTGTAACCAACACACCCATCACCATCACCCTACACCCTCTGGCAGTAGTCGCAATCTATGCAATTTAGTCTCCATTCCTCTTCTTCCCAACGCCAGCCTCCCCCTCTCCTGCTCCCTCTGGAATGCTCGCTCTGTCTGCAACAAACTCACCGCTGTTCATGACCTCTAATTCCTTTAATCTACTTGCTCTCACCGAAACCTGGCTCCACGAATATGACATCCCTTCTCCTGCTTCCCTATTCCAGGGTGGCCTTCACTGGGACTCACTCCTCTAGGCCTAATGGACGCAAGGGAGGTGGAGTGGGATTCCTCCTATCCCCCCGGAGCACCTTCCAGGTTATTCACTCTCCTCCCTCTTTTTCCTCTCATCATTCGAAGACCACTTTATACGTCTATTTTCTCCTACTTCCCTAAGAATTGCTGTGATCTACCGGCCCCCTGATGAGTTTTCTGCCTGGCTACCCTACTTTCTCTCTTCGGATATTCCCACAATCCTTCTTAGTGATTTCAACATCTCTGCTAATACAAACACTCCTGCTACTTCTAAACTTCTTAGTCTAACCTCTTCATTTGACCTGAAGCAATGGGTACAGGCTTCTACTCACTCTGATGGCAACAACCTTGACCTTGTATTCTCCTACCTATGCACTCCACGCAACTTCTCAAACAATCCTTTTCCTCTCTCTGACCATCACCTTATTAGTTTCTCTCTCCCCCTGTCTTCCACCACCTTTCCCTCCAATCGCCTAACCATCACCCGTAGAAATTTTCGCAAGTTCAACTCCTCTCTCCTCTATTCTGCTACTGACCACCTCTATGACAAAATCTCTCCCCTGTCCTGCCCCAATCAAGCCACGTCCATCTACAATAAATCCCTGTCCTCCACCCTGGACAAGCTCACTCTCCTCACTACACGCAGAATCAGGCCTCAACCCCCACAACCCTGGCAAACAGATGACACTAAAATTCTCAAAAAACGTAGTCGCGCTCTTGAGTCTCTCAAAGACTTCAACCAATACAAATCTGCCCTCCAAAAATACTATTCTTCCCTCCACACTGCCAAGCAAACCTATTTTACAACTCTTATTAACACCTTCTCATCCAGTCCCATAAACTCTTCTGATGAAATCTCCACTCTACAGGTATCTCCCCCAGCTAAGACCCCATGTCAACAGGTACAACTGACAATCCCCCTATTCAAATCTGCTACTACAGATGAAGTTGCTAAACTCCTTTCTATCGCCCACCTAACCACCTGTCCCCTGGACCCTATTCCCTCTCATATGCTACGGTCGCCCTCTGACTCCACTCTACACTCTCTAACTCACATCTTCAATCTCTGCCTCACCTCTGGCATCTTCCCCAATGCTCTAAAACATGCACTGGTCACCCCCATACTTAAAAAGCCGTACTTGGACCCTACCGATCTTAACAACCTATGCCCTATCTCCTTGCTCCCCTTTTCCTCTAAACTCCTTGAACGCCTGGTTTACAACCAACTGAGTGACCACCTCATTAAAAACAACCTTCTTGATCCCCTTCAATCTGAATTTCACTCTCAACACGCCACAGAAACTGCTCTTTTAAAACTCACAAATGACCTACTAACTGCAAAAACCAACGGACACTATTCTGTACTCCTACTTCTGGACATTTCAGCTGCCTTTGACACGGTTGACCACCCCCTCCTCAAAAAAAAACTTTACTCCCTCGGTCTCCGTCACTGTGCTTCACTGTGCTCTTCAGTGGCTCTCATCCTACCTATCCCAACGCACCTTCAGTGTCACTTACAATTCTACTTCCTCCACTCCTCTTACCTTCTCTGTCGGGGTCCCCCAAGGTTCTATTCTTGGACCTCTTTTATTTTCAATCTACACCTCTTCCCAGGGTCAGCTGATAGCCTCTCATGGCTTTCAATATCATTTCTACGCTAACGACACACAAATCTATCTCTCCACCCCTCAACTCACTCCATCAGTCTTCTCACGCATCACTAACTTACTAACCGACATATCTGTATGGATGCCACACCACTTCCTCAAACTCAACTTGTCCAAAACCGAGCTTATAATATTTCCTCCCCCACGTGCCTCTTCCCCTGTTTGTCAAGAGCAATGGCACAACCATCCACCCGTCCCCACATGTCAGGGTGCAAGGTGTTATCCTGGATTCTGAACTCTCCTTTCGGGCCCCACATCCAATCACTTTCTAAAGCTTGCCGCCTCAACCTCCACAACATCTCTAAACTACGTCCCTTTCTAACCAATGAAACCACAAAGCTCCTGATTCACTCCCTGGTTATCTCTCGCCTTGACTACTGCAACTCCCTCCTCATTCGCTTACCTTTAAATAGACTATCCCCCCTTCAGTCCATCAGGAATGCTGCTGCCAGACTCATCCACCTTACAAACCGCTCAGTGTCTGCTACCCCTCTCTGCCAATCCCTCCATTGGCTGCCACTCACCCGACGAATTAAATTCAAAATACTAACAATAAGTTACAAAGCCATCCACAACTCTGCCCCCAGCTACATCACTAGCCTAGTCTCAAAATACCAACCTAATCGCCCTCTCCGTTCCTCCCAAGACCTCCTGCTCTCTAGCTCCCTCATCACCTCCTCCCATATCCGCCTCCAGGACTTCTCCCAAGCCTCGCCCATCCTCTGGAATTCCCTACCCCAATCTGTCAGACTGTCTCCAAATGTATCCAGTTTTAGGCGATCCCTGAAAACTTTCCTCTTCAGAGAAGCCTATCCTGCCTCCATCTAACAACTTCACTATTTTCTCCATTAGCTCATCCCCCACAGCTATTACCCTTTTGTATAACTTGACCCTCCCTCCTAGATTGTAAGCTCTAACGAGCAGGGCCCTCTGATTCCTCTTGTATTGAATTGTATTGTACTTGTACTGTCTGCCCTAATGTTGTAAAGCGCTGCGTAAACTGTTGGCACTCTATAAATCCTGTATAATAATAATAATAATAACCCATCCCTGGAAGTACTCTTTGTAATAAGGTGCAGACACTCTATAAACACTGAAGGACAATCATTATCTGTTTTAAATATGTCTTTATGACCATTTGCATACCATGTGGGAAACTGGATGGTAAAATTAGGTGAGTGATTTATTGAGCTGGTGTATAAATTTTAATATATTCATTATTTTTTAAGTTTATGAGCACAATATACTACATTCAAGGAAATACAAAAAAATGTCAGGATAATACAGTGGACTTTCTTTGTATCCCAGAAATAGCAACACAGATGATAATATGATAAAATAAAATTTTATTACATCATTATAAAAGAATATCAAAAACATTAAAACATACAACATGACCCCTCAGAGCATGCTGGTGATTGTTGTTCTACAATCAAAGAATGTACAATGACTTATATTGATGAGCAAATATTGTATAGCTGTAGTACAAAGAAACAGACTCCAGGTATGATGTTATCCTCTACACATTTAGTGGATCATACTACTTCTTCGGAAGGCGGAGGGGAAACACATTAAATTCGAAACAAAAAAGACCCCAAAAAAAACCACAATAAACATCAAAGAATTGTACACAATATAATGTATACAAAAGATACGCTGCGCTAAGGTGAAAATGTCAATCTGGAGATCATTAATGCATATGAGGTATACTGAAAATACCGCATAAGCAGCTTATCCAGCCACAGCAAGGCACAAAGGATATATGAATTAAAAAAAAAAAAGTTTTCTTTTTTTTTTTTTTTTCTTTTCTTTCCTTTTTTTTCTTCTTTAAAAGTGATTATAAGGTGCAATGTGTAAATAATATACTAGATGTATACCATTAGAATAAGAGTAGCGATGATTAAACTACTAACTGTATATATAAAAAATGAAAAATTATTTATATAATCTGAATTTTACCGTGTAAAAAATATATATAAATAATATCAGAGTGATAAGTGCAAAAAATACAACAAAGTGCCAAGTGCCACACAATGAGTGTGAATATCAAATCCAAGATGTGATACGTGGTTATTAAAGTCCAATTTATGAAAGAAATGCACATAAAGTCCATAAAAACAGTTCATAAAAAATCCAACGTGCGTGCATTAATCTTAGTGCTTAGTGCTCAGAATTCCATGCTCAAGTGCCATCCAGTGACCCCCCTGAGGGACAGCCGCTCACCTCAGAGCGTGCGACTCAGCTGTGAGACTGAATCTAAACACGTTTATGAGCCATCCCATGGCTCAGTGATGGAATCCAGATACACAGTATTCAGCAGCAGATTTGCAAGGTGCGTGAGTGCACCAATCTGATAACAGTCTCCAAAGTTTTCCTCAAAGTTTGCCTGTCAGGAGGGATAAGCTGTGCATCTCATCTCAGTGGAGTGAAAGGCTCCGTGCTCCATCCTGGCCCCTCCCCTACGCGTGTTTGACACAGGGTCACGTGTCTTCATCAGGGGGATGAATTACAATATAATGTAATTCAGCAAATACTAGGCTGGGCACTGGAATGCACCCATTGTGGACTATGGAGGGGGTCCAACAAAGAGCACAGGTCCCTCCCCAAGGGGTGTTAGTGTTCTGATCCATTCCCATGCCCGTCCCCTCGGGGAATCTATTAAAAAGACCTGTGTACTTACCCATTTTTAATCCACTTCGGTCTGTTCATGCGATCCTGCAGCTCTGGCTTCCTTGTGTCAGTGTGCAGGAAAGAGGTGGGAGTAACAACAATGGATGGGCCATGGGAGCCTGTGTGTGATGACACAGCTTCCAGAATCCACAGCCATTGTCAAGCGCTCCCTTCCACAGGGAATCAGGAGCTGCAGGATTATGTGACTTGACCAAAACAGATTAAAAAATGTAGGTATAAAGATCTTTTTTTTTTACACAGGGTATGCGGCATAGGTAGGAGGAGGGGGAAGGAACATTTTTAAGAACAGTTAGTGGTTGACTTTGATTCCACTTTGACCACCTCCCACCGCAGGGTGTACATGGATGTCCTTCAGTTTCAGTGGTTATACCGGGATCATGTCTGCACCTAAAGGCATCAACCCAGTATCAATGTTTTCAGCCAGCGATTCTGAACAAGGCAGAATCACATCCTCCTCCCACCGCCGCCTCCCCCGGGCTCTCCTGTCCCATTGCGGTGCCTGGGAGCGATGCGGCCAGCGACGATGGCTGCCTTGTAAAGAGAGAGAGGAAATAACATTGTTCCCCTCTCTCTATAACCCTGGAAACTGGGAGCTAGAAGTAGTTCACCACTTCCCGGTTCTGCCCCTATGTTTACCTGGCCAACAGCGGCGAGGTAAGTAGCCGATCAGACCGATCTGTGCCTGATCGGCTACATGGGAGGCCAGAGGAGATATTTGGGGTCTAATAGACCCCAAATCTCTCCATAAAGAGGACCTGTCACTGCCAGTGCTATCACAAGGGATGTTGTTTGTACTAGCAATAAAGTTAGTACAAAAAAAAAAGCAAAAAAAATTTTTGTATAAAATGATAAAAATAGATATAATTTTTTTAAAAAGAGCCCCTGTCCCACCATGCTTACGCGCAAATGCGAATGCATACATTACTCCAGCGTGCAAATGTAAACAGCAATCAAACCACACATGTGAGGTTTTGTAGCGAACAGCAGCGCAAGAGCAATAATTCTAGCACCAGACCTCCTGTGTTAGAATTATTGATCGATGTATAAATGTCACTGGTCCCAAAAAAGTGTCAAAAGTGTCCGATCTGTCGGACATGTGTAAAGGAGTTTAAAGTGTCACCTATGGAGAATTTTAAGCACTGTAGTTTTCCACGGGCAGATTTTAAAGTGTGACATGTTAGGTATCTATTTACTCGGTGTAACATCATCTACAGGGTCTCTGCTAAAAAAAAAAATATATATATATATATATATATATATATATATATATAATGTTTTGGGGTTCTTAGAAATTTTCTGGCAACAAAAAAAGTAGATTTGTACATGTAGGAGCGTAGTGTCAGAAATGGCCCGGATGGGATGTGGTTAACAATCGACCTGCAGCACTGCCATCTTCTGGACGATACTCAAGACTTCAAGCATGGTCATGTACGCTTTGGAATAACTTACTAAAAGCGGAAAGATTGTTCAGTTTGCCACAGATGTTGCACTTTGCAAGGGGATTTACCCCAGAGCCTAGTAAAAGAGGAGAACATCTACTGAGTTCCATCATCCAATCACGTGCAAGTAAAAAGCTGTCTTTTATTTTTATTGCATGTGATTGGGTATTCTTTGCAAAGTGAAATTTCACCACAGTCACTAAGCTCTGGGGAAAAATTCCTTGTAAAGTGCAACTACCCTTCAAATTACACAACCTATTTGCCTTTAGAAAATCAACCCTATTGCCTCAGTCAGAAGTGCGTGAATGAAGTTCAACCAGGGCTGTGTTTTGGCCTAGGCCGACAAGGCCTAGGCCTAGGGCGGCACTTTGGGGGGGGCGGCAAAATAGGCCGCCCCCCCGCATGAGAGAAAGCCCCCCACCCGTCTGACTGATTCCCGGCTCCCGCTGCCGCCTCCCGCACACTTGCAGCCCACGGCGGCCGGCTTTCTGTAGCCGCGCCGCTGTGTATGGGCGTGCTTGGCAGAGGGTGGGGGCGTGTATCTCACGCCCCCTACTCTCTGACAAGCACGCCCATACACCGCGGCGCCGCTACAGAAAGCCGGCCGCCGTGGGCTGCAAGTGTGCGGGAGGCGGCAGCGGGAGCCGGGAATCAGTCAGACGGGTGGGGGGGCTTTCTCTCATGCGGGGGGGCGGCGTGTGTCACTCGCGCCCCCCATATGCAACAGGTGACAGGTGGAGCCTTAAGCTCCACCTACCCTCCCCTGCACTGCTTTCCTGCAGTGAATCTTCTCCTCGGCCCTGGGGCTGTGACGTCAGGAGGAGAGAGAGGAGCAGGAGGGAAACCCCCAAGACAGCAGGTACAGTGATTTAATAAAGTATATCAGTGTTATGGGCACTGGTAGAATTTGATGGGCACAGTGGCAGCGTTCGATGGGCACAGTGGCTGCGTTTGAGGGCACAGTGGCTGCGTTTGATGGGCACAGTGGCTGCGTTTGATGGGCACAGTGGCTGCGTTTGATGGCACAATGGCTGCGTTTGATGGCACAATGGCTGCGTTTGATGGCACAGTGGCTGCGTTTGATGGGGCACAGTGGCTGCAATTGATGGGCACAGTGGCTGCAATTGATGGGCACAGTGGCTGCGTTTGAGGGCACAATGGCTATGTTTGATGGCACAATGGCTACGTTTGATGGGGCACAGTGGCTGCATTTGATGGGGCACAGTGGCTGCGTTTGATGGGGCACAGTGGCTGCGTTTGATGGGGCACAGTGGCTGCATTTGATGGGCACAGTGGCTGCATTTGATGGGCACAGTGACTGCATTTGATGGGCACAGTGACTGCATTTGATGGGCACAGTGGCTGCATTTGATAGCACAGTGGCTGCATTTGATGTGCACAGTGGCTGCATTTGATGGGGCACAGTGGCTGCATTTGATAGCACAGTGGCTGCGTTTGAGGGCACAGTGGCTGCATTTGATGGGCACAGTGGCTGCGTTTTAAGGCACAGTGGCTGCATTTGATGGGCACAGTGGCTGCATTTGATGGGCACAGTGACTGCATTTGATGGGCACAGTGACTGCATTTGATGGGCACAGTGGCTGCATTTGATAGCACAGTGGCTGCATTTGATGGGCACAGTGGCTGCATTTGATGGGGCACAGTGGCTGCATTTGATAGCACAGTGGCTGCGTTTGAGGGCACAGTGGCTGCATTTGATGGGCACAGTGGCTGCGTTTGAGGGCACAGTGGCTGCATTTGATGGGCACAGTGGCTGCGTTTGATGGGCACAGTGACTGCGTTTGATGGGCACAGTGACTGCGTTTGATGGGGCACAGTGAGACCCCCCCTCCCCGTGATAGCATTAAAACTCAGCAGCTAAAAATACTGTAGCTGCTGACTTTTAATATTAGGACACTTACCTGTCCAGGGATCCAGCGATGTCGACACCTCAGCCGATTTTCGGATTGGCTCTCGGGTTTTGCCACTATCATTCATGGTAAGGGAAACCGACCGGTTCCCTACTGCACATGTGCGAAGCGCGCTGCACTTTCTGAATGGCCCAGCGGAGGAAGGAGGAGGGGGGCAAACTTCAGAGGGGACAGCGCAGTCTCCCGGAAGTGGGGAAGGGTACCTGTCAGAAACAGGTACCCGTTCCCCCCTGAAAGGTGCCAAATGAGCCTAAAGAGGAAGGGGTGTTGTTAAAAAAACCTGAAAAAACCTGAAAAAACCAAGCAGTGGATCCCGGGGTCCAGCTCTCTAAAAAAGAGAAGTGTTACATGTATCTTCCGACACGAGGCCCGGGTACCATTCAATTCGGCCTGGAAAAGACACTTTAAATTAGGAGGGTGCATGCGTTTAGTCAGGCCTAGGGCAGCACAAAACCTAAATACACCACTGAGTTCAACCCGTACCTATTTTTGGGTGTTTTTTTTTTCTACCTGCCTATCTGTTCTTGTGTTTTTTTGGATCTGTTACTCATGTAGACTTGCAGTTTGTTCCAAACTATGTTTGTCTACTGTCTGATCTGACCTCCAACTTGTGCTGACTCCCTTGCTTGTTTTTGACATTGTACTCTATCATGGTTCTGGATGTTCAGTTGGCTGTCACCCTCCAGTAACCCAGAGGATCCATACATCCTGTGACACTATCTAAAATCGTGGCAATTCAACTGTTGATATCAAATGTCAAAATACTGTTTTTCTTCATTTAAAGAGTGAAAAGCTTTAGGCATTAATATTGTCAGGCTTTTTTTTATTAACACCTGGTTCGTAAAGCTTATTCAGTGTGTGAAAGAGCAGAATGTAGGTGTTAGCATGTAGTCTTTCACAAGCTACAAGTGGACTGGAACAAGTGAGATTAAAACGCCATCTTTGTTAAATTATCCGTAAAAGCAGCAACGGCAAGACAGTAATAGCTGATATATTGCAGACGAGGCAGTCTTTATGTTATCTAAGATTTATTTGTATATTACTCTCTCTAGTATCTGTGCTTTGTTCACCTTTGTTTATTTTGTTTTTAATTGTGGTTTAATATTATTGCTTGAGTTTAAATCTGATTGTTAATTGGTTACACGTGTATGAATATCTGATTGTAATAAGCTGAACAGAGAGTTAGTCATGACTAAGGATCATTGTGTTTGCTATATATTTTTTTTTAAATATGTTGCAGTTAATCCAAATGAATTATTAAAGCTGAATTTCAGGTTTGGCATTTTTTTACAGCTTGGACCAATGTAAGTATATATGTGCCATACCCGCCAAATCCCTGTGGAAGCTGGAAATCACTGTAATCACCGCTATTCAAGTGATCTCCAATAGCTTTCAGGTCCTGTGCCAATCTGCTACACTTCTGATTACTGAACACATACAGTATCTCACAAAAGTGAGTACACCCCTCACATTTTTGTAAATATTTTATTATATCTTTTCATGTGACAACACTGAAGAAATGACACTTTGCTGCAATGTAAAGTAGTGAGTGTACAGCTTGTATAACAGTGTAAATTTGCTGTCCCCTCAAAATAACTCAACACACAGCCATTAATGTCTAAACTGCTGGCAACAAAAGTGAGTACACCCCTAAGTGATAATGTCCAAATTGGGCCCAAAGTTTCAATATTTTGTGTGGGCAACATTATTTTCCAGCACTGCCTTAACCCTCTTGGGCATGGAGTTCACAGGTTGCCACTGAAGTCCTCTTCCACTCCTCCATGACGACATCACAGGGCTGGTGGATGTTAGAGACCTTGTGCTCCTCCACCTTCCGTTTGAGGATGCCCCACAGATGCTCAATAGGGTTTAGGTCTGGAGACATGCTTGGCCAGTCCATCACCTTTACCCTCAGCTTCTTTAGCAAGGCAGTGATTGTCTCGGAGGTGTGTTTGGGGTCGTTATCATGTTGGAATACTGCCCTGTGGCCCATTCTCCGAAGGGAGGGGATCATGCTCTGCTTCAGTATGTCACAGTACATGTTGGCATTCATGGTTCCCTCAATAAACTGTAGATCCCGAGTGCTGCCAGCACTCATGAAGCCCCAGACCATGACACTCCCACCACCATGCTTAACTGTAGGCAAGACACACTTGTCTTTGTACTCCTCACCTGGATGCCGCCACACACGCTTGACATCATCTGAACTAAATACGTTTATTTTGGTCTCATCAGACCACAGGACATGGTTCCAGTAATCCATGTCCTTAGTCTGCTTGTCTTCAGCAAACTGTTTGCAGACTTTCTTGTGCATCATCTTTAGAAGAGGCTTCCTTCTGGGATGACAGCCATGCAGACCAATTTGAAGCAGTGTGAGGCGTATGGTCTGAGCACTGACAGGCTGACCCCCCCCTTCAACCTCTGCAGCAATGCTGGCAGCACTCTTACGTCTATTTCCCAAAGACAACCTCTGGATATGACACAGCATGTGCACTCAACTTCTTTGGTTGACCATGGCGAGGCCTGTTCTGAGTGAAACCTGTCCTGTTAAACCGCTGTATGATCTTGGCCACCGTGCTGCAGCTCAGCTTCAGGGTCTTGCAATCTTTTTATAGCCTAGGCCATCTTTATGTAGAGCAACAATTCTTTTTTTCAGATCCTTAGAGAGTTCTTTGCCATGAGGTGCCATGTTGAACTTCCAGTGACCAGTATGAAAGAGTGAGAGCGATAACACCACATTTAACACACCTGCTCCCCATTCACACCTGAGACCTTGTAACACTAATGAGTCACATGACACCGGGGAGGGAAAATGGCTAATTGGGCTCAATTTGAACATTTTCACTTAGGGCTGTACTCACTTTTGTTGCCAGCGGTTTAGACATGAATGGCTGTGTGTTGAGTTATTTTGAGGGGACAGCAAATTTACACTGTTATACAAGCTGAACACTCACTACTTTACATTGTAGCAAAGTGTCATTTCTTCAGTGTTGTCACATGAAAAGATAATAATAAAATATTTAAAAAATGTGAGGGGTGTACTCACTTTTGTGAGATACTGTATGAAGGAAAAAACAAACTGCAGGAAGTGCACAAGTCCCAGCTTCAAAAATGTCCACAGCAAAAGTCTGTTTTGGAGCGATATCCTAGGAGTAGAAGGAGGTATTTCCAAAAAAGACTGTATTCTCAAGATCCTGCATATTCTTTATCAGATCTGAGCAGATCTACCAAGGCTCAAGAGATAAACAGACAGAAGGGCAGGAACCCAGTTAGAATACACTGTAACCATTTATTAAAAATAAATAAAGCACACTTACATATAAGCTTCTGTATGACAGCAGGGACCCAGGTAGAACATCAGAGAGGTTATGCACAGCGGTGGCTGCTCAGAATTTCTCAGGCTGATCAGAGGGACCTGCTCGGTATACATCAAATGTCCACCAAACTGCAGCATTCAAAACCACAGTGGAGCCTCGTGGTAAGGTCAACGTCAAAGTACAGGGGCGGCAATGTGGTTCAAAGGGAACATTCTTCTTTGTCAAATGTTTGACAAGTTTGATAGTTAAAGACATTCTAACATTAAGGCTAGGTTTCCACTAGTGCGTCCCCAAAGTCGCGCGATTTTGCCGCGATTTTTTACCGCGATTTTACCGCGACTTTTTACCGCGATTTGAAGCAATGCCTGTATCTATAGACCTCAAGTCGCATCAAAGTGGGACCAAAGTAGTGCAGGGACTACTTTGAAGTCGCTGCGACTTGAAGTCGCATAAATATGAACGGTACTCATTGGAAATCATGGGAAACAATTTGTCATGCGACTTTTCAGTCCCAAGTCGCATGAAAAGTCGCACTAGTGGAAACAGAGCCTAATGCTCATGTTGGTCTGTATTATGAAGCATTTCAGTAAAGTTGCATCAACTGTTCTGAGCCTGGTCTAAAGTTATTTAAAGATGTGCATGTTGGTCCTGGCATATTAAAAGAACTTGGGTCAGTAAAGCACATGTGGGGTATGAAGCAAAGCCACTTTAAGCAGTTTACTTGGCAAGTCAAGCAGGAGGAGTGCAGCAGTTACTATGGGTAACTGAAGCAACTGGAACTGAACCCTCATTAAGGAAAATCCATGACCTGGTTACATGGAAAGAGTCAACATGTGTACCCATGAGGTCTGTGCTAGGTGCACAGTGGGACCCAATTCTGTTACTGGGAGTGAGGTAACAGAGGTGCGCTGGACTGGTGGAGAGGGTGCGGGCTCAGCACTTCCCTCCTAATGCAACATACATCAAGCTAAGGTGTGTAGTGATACGGGACAGTGCTTTTTTTGCTACATCTCTACATTGTCACGGCTCATCTCTAAGTCAGAGAACTGCCCTAATATTAGACTTTCAAATGACCGCAGTCTCTGCCTGGTCCTAGGCATTGTTGAGCATGTTCATGGCGAAAGGTACCCTCACGTGCAGGGCTCTCGTTCTGGGAGGGCGTTAAATGACGCCCTCGCCTTCTCGGCCCACCAGGGGGCGCACACGTGCGCTGGCGATCACGCGCGCGCGCTGTGTCACTGGTGACTCGATGCGCGCGCCCGGCGACCGCGATGTCCGCCGAGCACCCGCGATGTCCGCCGGGCACCCGCAATTGCCCAGTAACACAGCAGGACCATGGTTCTGTGTGTGTAAACAGAGGAACACCGATCGGTCTCCTCCCCTTGTGAATCCCCTCCCCCTACAGTTAGAATCACTCCCTAGGAACATAATTAACCCCTCGATCACCCCTTAATGTTAACTTCTTCCCTGCCAGTCACATTTATACAGTAATCAATGCATTTTTATAGCACGGATTGCTGTATAAATGTGAACGGTCCCAAAAATGTGTCAAAAGTGTCCAATATGTCTGCCACAATATCGCAATCATGATAAAAATCGCAGATCGCCGACATTACTAGTAAAAAAAAAAAAATAATAATAAAAATGCTATAAATCTATCCTCTATTTTGTAGACGCTATAACTTTTGCGCAAACCAATCAATATACGCTTATTGTGATTTTTTTTTACCAAAAATATGTAGAAGAATACATATCGGCCTAAACTAAGGAAAAAATTTGTTTAAAAAAAAAATGGATATTTATTATAGCAAAAAGTAAAAAATATTGCGTTTTTTTCAAACTTGTCACTCTTCTTTTGTTTATAGCGCAAAAAATAAAAAAAGGCAGAGGCGATCAAATACCACCAAAAGAAAGCTCTATTTGTGGGGAAAAAATGATAACAATTTCATCTGGGTACAGTGTTGCATGACCGCGCAATTGTCATTAAAAGTGTGACAGCGCTGAAAGCTGAAAAATGGCCTGGGCAGGAACGGGGTGAAAATGCCTGGTATTGAGATGGTTAAGCAGCATTCTGCCTTAATGCTTAGTATTCTTTTTCTTTTTTTTTAAAAAAAGAAATGCATAATATATTTTAAGTTATTCATAGTGTAAAAGAAATACATCTCCAACTAGAGAGGCAGAAGCATCCTTTGTCTTGTTTAGTTGAAAATTAATTCTTCATTGTCTCTGTCTTTTAATTATTCAATGACCTAGCAATAGTGCAGAAAATAAGAAATGTTAGTGCCGGGCAAAGAAAATTACTCAGCTGCGGCAGGAGCTTGGTCTAACCACAGGATAAACTCAGCTGGAAACTAAACACACTTTTATGTGATAACGACTACAAATATAGAAATAACACACTGAATTGTCACATGTCCTGACTCCCTAATTAATCACAGGGAAGATGCAGCAAGAGTCACCGTCTCATAATAATTACCACTCTTTACAGAAGAAACTCAGCGGGATCCTAAGCTGCAAATTTGCTAACAATTTCCAGAGGAGAGTCTTCTACTGGATAATGTGCTGTTACTTTCATCGCAGGGCCAAATGGTTAGAAGGGCTCTTCTTTTTCTGTATGGAACATGTTGTTGAGCCAAAAAAAGAGTCATACATTAAGATTTTTTCAGACAAAATGCTATAAGCCATGGCATGTGGAATGAAACCAGACCTGACATATTACATTAACAGTTCTGGGAGAGATAAAGCCCTACCAAGAGTTCATTTTTTAATACTTTGTGCCCCCCCAGGAGTAAGCAGTATACACCATCTGGCTTTTTTGGAAATATATTTTCTGTGGAATACCCCTCTCTTATTCATATCTATAAAACATTTCCACTCAGGGCCAGTTCACACCACATGCAGTCCAGTACGTTTTTTTTTTATTCATCAAAAATGCATGGAAAGCAGGTTATATGGTTTTCAAAGGCATAGTTCACACCAGTGCTTGAAGTTCCAGTGCGTTCCAGTTCCAGAAAAAAAAAGTAGAACGTTGCATTTTTCCTGCACTGGACTGTACTGGAACGCTGTAAAACGCATTAAAAATATGCACTGGAACGCACCAATGCACATCAAAAACGCACTGGAACACACATGTCCTTGTTTAAGGTTAATAAAAAAGAGGGGGGAATGCACTGGACTGTACCAAAAATTCACTGGAACGCGTCAAAAACACACATGCAGAAAAGCATCTGGAACGCATCCGGCCTGTGTTTCTATTGAACCGACCCTAAAGGTTAAGTGTTTTGACAGGTTTACCTAAATTCTGATTGCTATTGGTCACTTCACAGTATATGCTATATTACTAAAAGTATTGGGACACCTGTCTTTACACGCACATGAACTTTAATGGCATCCCAGTCTTAGGCTGGATTCACATCTATGCATTTTTAGTGCTTTTTGCATTTTGCAGATTTGCACTACAGTCCATTTAACATGGTTTCCTATAGAACACGTTCTGTAGTGCAAATCTGCAAAATGCAAAAAGCACTAAAAATGCATAGATGTGAATCCAGCCTTAGGCTCCATTCACACTAGCGCGTTTTTTGATGCATTTTGCATTTTGCAGAAATGCACGGGAATTTTTTAACATGGGTTCCTATGGAACATGTTCACATCAATGCCTTTTTGTTTCTCTGCATTTTTGAAAAGGGTCGGGGACTTTTTTTCATGCAAAATGCAGTGTTTTGCATGTAATAGAATTCAATGGACAAGCATCAAAAACGCAAGTGCACCGTTTTTGCAGCGTTTTTGGTGCGTTTTTGATGCGTTTTTGCCGTTTTTGTTTCTTTTGTTTTTTTTTTATTTATTTATTTATTTATTTATTTTAATTTTTTTTAAGGCTGTAAAAAAAAACTGTAAAAAAAAAAAAAACGCAAAACGCAAATCGCGGCAAAATCGCGGCAAAAACGCTGCTCAAAAACGTGGCAAGCATGAAAAAAAAACCTCCAAAAACGCCCAAAAGCAACATGCATAGGTGTGAATCGAGCCTAAGGCTGGCCATACACTATACAATTTTCTGATTCAATTTCCTTTAGATTTACCTTCAACTATGTAGTGCAAGGGCCTGTCTGCATACAAATTGAAAGGGTTTAGGTTTGACCTCATATTATATGGTTTTGGTAAATCTAAAGGAAAGTTGAACAGGAAAATTGTATAGTGTATGGCCAGCTTTAGTCCGTAGGGTTCAATATTGAGTTGTCCCACCCTTTGCAGCTATAACAGCTTCAACTCTTCTGGAAAGGCTGATAACAAGGTTTAGGAGTGTGTCTATGGGAATGTTTGACCATTCTTCCAGAATGTATTTAAGGTCAAGCATTGATGTGGAGGAGAAGGCCTGGCTTGCAGTTTCTGCTCTAATTCATCCCAAAGGTGTTCCTTCAGGTTGAGGTCAGCACTCTGTGCAGGCCAGTCAAGTTCCTCCACCCCAATCTCGCTCCAAATCATTTTGTGGCGCGGGGGATTATGGTGTGGGGTTGTTTTTCAGGGGTTGGGCTTGGTCCCTTAGTTCCAGTGAAGGGAACACTTAAGGTGTCAGCATACCTAGATATTTTGGACAATTTTAATGCTCCCAACTTTGTGGGAACAGTTTGGGGATGGCCCCTTCCTGTTCCAACATGACTGCACCCAGTACACAAACAAGGTCCATAAAGACATGGATGAGCGAGTTTGGGGGTGGAGGAATTTTACTGGCCTGCACAGAGTCCTGACCTCAACCCCATAGAACACCTTTGGGATGAATTAGAGTGGAGACTGCAAGCAAGGACTTCTCATCCTGACTTCAGACAAGCACTTGAAGTTTAATAGCATCCCAGTCTCAGTCCGTAGGGTTCATACCAAGACATTTTGGACAATTTTATGCTCCCAACTTTTGGAGAAGGCCCCTTCCTGTTCCACATGACTGCACACCAGTGCACAAAGCAAGGTCCATAAACACATTGATGAGAGAGTTTGGGGTGGAGGAACTTGGCTGGCCTGCACAGAGTCCTGACCGCAACCTGATAGAACACCTTTGGGATGAATTAGAATGGAGACTGCGAGCCAGGCCTTCTCGTCCACACCAGTGCCTGGCCTCACAAATGCTGTTCTGGAGGAAAGGTCAAACATTCCCATAGACACACCTAAACTTTATGGACGGCCTTCCTAGAAGAGTTGAAGCTGTTATATCTGCAAAGGGTGGGCCAATTCAATATTGAACCCTATGGACTATGACTGGGATGACATTAAAGTTCATGTTCTGTCCTATTTTGACACAATTGAAGGTTTTTATACACATGATTACATAGGTATCACATTAATATTACAATTGTACTTTTATGGTAACAAGGGGCATAACATAGGCAGACTAATTCTAATCAGGACTCGAAAGAATGCAAACATGTAATGAAAACATTATTAATGCTGTGTGCACAGTAAGGGCAGTGTGCAAGACGTACAAAATAGAACACAATTATATACAGAACATACAAATTTCCTTTACAGTGTAAAGGCAGGTGTCCCAATACTTTTGGTAATATAGTGCAACTAATGTTTGCTCTTTGCACTGTATAACTGAATAAGGCTTCATCACATTCATCCTGATTATTAGATTACATTTAATGTATTACTCTATATGCATATACATATAAAAAGATACCCATGTGTTAAAGGTATGATTTTGCAAATAAAGTCAGCCCCACAAAAGGTACATTTTAATGGACTGAATAAAGAATATTCTATTCTGAGCATATAAAGACTAAGGGGATCATTTATAAAGCGTTAGTAGGGACTTTCTGTAGCAAGACTATACACTGCATTGGAAAATTATAAAGCACAGTGCTTTACATATGCGTTTAGCACTTTACTTGCTATCAGAATTGCAAAGAAGTTAAGCCTCATTCATAGTCGCATAGGCACAGTACATAGTCAGGTTGAAAAAAAAACACAAGTCCATCTAATTTAACCAATAGGAAATAAATAAATAAATAAATAAATAGAAAAGATAAATAGAGAATCCCCATAAGTTCATTTTTTTTCCTCATTAATGTACACACAGCACCCCATATTGACAGAAAAACACAGAATTGTTGATATTTTTGCAGATTTATTAAAAAAGAAAAACTGAAATATCACATGGTCCTAAGTATTCAGACCCTTTGCTCAGTATTTAGTAGAAGCCCCCTTTTGATCTAATACAGACATGAGTCTTTTTGGGAAAGATGCAACAAGTTTTTCACACCTGGATTTGGGGATCCTCTGCCATTCCTCCTTGCAGATCCTCTCCAGTTCTGTCAGGTTGGATGGTAAACGTTGGTGGACAGCCATTTTTAGGTCTCTCCCGAGATGCTCAATTGGGTTTAAGTCAGGGCTCTGGCTGGGCCATTCAAGAACAGTCACGGATTTGTTGTGAAGCCACTCCTTCGTTATTTTAGCTGTGTGATTCGGGTCATTGTCTTGTTGGAAGGTAAACCTTCGGCCCAGTCTGAGGTCCTGAGCACTCTGGAGAAGGTTTTCGTCCAGGATATCCCTGTACTTGGCCGCATTAATCTTTCCCTCGATTGCAACCAGTCGTCCTGTCCCTGCAGCTGAAAAACACCCCCACAGCATGATTCTGCCACCACCATGCTTCACTGTTGGGACTATATTGGACAGGTGATGAGCAGTGCTTGGTTTTCTCCACACATACCGCTTAGAATTAAGGCCAAAAAGTTCTATCTTGGTCACATCAGACCAGAGAATCTTATTTCTCACCATCTTGGAGGCCTTCAGGTGTTTTTTAGCAGACTCCATGCAGGCTTTCATGTGTCTTGCACTGAGGAGAGGCTTCCATCAGGCCACTCTGCCATAAAGCCCCGACTGGTGGAGGGCTGCAGTGATGGTTGACTTTCTACAACTTTCTCCCATCTCCCGACTGCATCTCTGGAGCTCAGCCACAGTGATCTCTGGGTTCTTCTTTACCTCTCTCACCAAGGCTCTTCTCCCCCGATAGCTCAGTTTGGCCAGATGACCAGCTCTTGGAAGGGTTCTGGTCGTCCCAAACGTCTTCCATTTAAGGATTATGGAGGACACTGTGCTCTTAGGAACCTTAAGTGCAGCAGAATTTTTTTTGTAACCTTGGCTAGATCTGTGCCTTGCCACAATTCTGTCTCTGAGCTCTTCAGGCAGTTCCTTTGACCTCATGATTCTCATTTGCTCTGACATGCACCGTGAGCTGTAAGGTCTTATATAGACAGGTGTGTGGCTTTCCTAATCAAGTCCAATCAGTATAATCAAACACAGCTGGACTCAAATGAAGGTGTAGAACCATCTCAAGGATGATCAGAAGAAATGGACAGCACCTGAGTTAAATATATGAGTGTCACAGCAAAGGGTCTGAATTCTTAGGACCGTGTAAGATTTCAGTTTTTCTTTTTTAATAAATCTGCAAAAATGTCAACAATTCTGTGTTTTTCTGTCAATATGCTGTGCTGTGTGTACATTAATGAGGAAAAAAATGAACTTAAATGATTTTAGCAAATTGCTGCAATATAACGAGTGAAAAACCACACATAACTGCTAGCCCATTCTATGGTTGAGCACCTTGGGTCTGTTTGTTGCATTTTTATCTCAAATAAATAGTGCACTGAAGTCTGTTTGTCATTTGGAGACATCCTGTAAGGAGGTAATTCCACTGTACAACTTGGAGTTATCTGCAAAGACTGAAATGGTACTTTTAATCCCAAACTCTACATCATTTATAAATAGGTTAAAAAGTAAGGGTCCCAACACTGAATCTTGGGGTACACCACTAATAACCTTAGACCATTCACTCTGAATACGGTCTTTGAGCCAGTTTTCTATCCAATTACAAACTACATTTTCTAAGCCTATGGACCTTGGCCTACACATTAATCATGTATGAGGTACTGTATCAAATGCTTTTGCAAAGTCGAAATATACTGTATTCACTACTGTACCTAAGATTTTGCTTACCTCCTCATGTAAAGAAAGTAGATTTGTTTGTATACCTTGGTCTTTCGTGAACCCATTCTACCTATCATCTAAAATGTTGTTTTATAGCAAAAAACTCCAGTTTTAGTAAATCAACCCCCATGCGGTTATCAAACAGAGACCCAGGTGGACTCAGTGATGGGAACTAAGAAAACTTTGTCTACTGGACAATAGTTATTTGACTAAGACTAAATTGACTTTGAAGTTCCCTAGCAAACAAAGTTAAACAAACAGACAGTACTCACACCAGAGTACTTTATGAATAGACTTTTTTGACTCACATTTTAGGCCTGAAGACTACTTAAAACCCCCCAACACTATATATTTTTTTTCTAAAAGCAGAGACCTTGTAAAATGTGGACAGTTACAATTTTTATGACACTTGATATCTGCGCTACTGTTTATCAAATGTATATTTTCAGTAAAAAAACACCTAAATTAATTTATTTTAGCGCATACAACTACGTTGTATAATATAGTACTAATTATTTGGTAATATAAAAGATTTAGCATTAATAAAGATTGATAGACCTAGAATTATTGCTGCCTCACTAGTGTAAGTGGTGATACGTAAAATGTTTGGCACAATTGTTGTTTTGGTATGTGTGTACATCATATGCACACATTTGCATTTGTTTGTGCATATTCATGGGGGCGTTGGGTTTATTAGCTTGTTTTTATCAAACTTTACATGTTTTCACTGTTTACTTTTTTCTTTCTTTTACTTAAAGGGTAACTCCACTTTTGTGGAAAAAAAAAATTAGCAAATAAATAATATAGCGTGTACAATTGCAACACAAGTCATTTTGTAATTGAATGTTATTAAAAATTACCTTTCCTTTTCAATCTGCAGCCACTGTAATTTTCTATAAATGCAATGCAATATGGCTACATGGAGTTGTTCTGTCCCCAGAAACATAATTTCTTGCTTGTGTGATTGGCTCACCAATTTTCACAGAAGTCTGCCTAAGATACAAGTCAGATTTCAGGCATCCCTTGCCAAAAAAATATTTTTGTGAGATATTTCCAATAGGAACACGTCTAAGGCTGGGTTCACACTGGTGCGACACGACAGCCGTCCTACTTTGGATCCGACTTTGCCCTGCGACATGAAGCCGGCATGTGTCCGACTTTCAATGAACGGGGATCCGACTTGGATCCCCGCCAAAGCCGGCACTGTGTTTGGTATGAATCTTTAGGGGGGAACTCCGCGCCAAATTTTAAATAAAAAACCGGCATGGGTTCCCCCTCCAGAGGCATACCAGGCCCTTGGGTCTGGTATGGACCTTGAGGGGAACCCCCTACGCCGAAAAGACGGCGTGGGGGGTCGCCCCCAATCCATACCAGACCCTTATCCGAGCACGCAGCCCGGCCGGACAGGAATGGGGGTGGGGACGAGCGAGCGCCCCCCCCTCCTGAACCGTACCAGGCCGCATGCCCTCAACATGGGGGGTGGTGCCTTGGGGGAGGGGGCGCGCTGCGGCCCCCCCACCCCAAAGCACCTTGTCCCCATGTTGATGAGGACAAGGGCCTCTTCCCGACAACCCTGGCCGTTGGTTGTCGGGGTCTGCGGGCGGGGGGCTTATCGGAATCCGGGAGCCCCCTTTAATAAGGGAGCCCCCAGATCCCGGCCCCCCACCCTATGTGAATGAGTATGGGGTACAGCGTACCCCTACCCATTCACCTAGGAAAAAAGTGTCAATTTAAAAAAAAACACTACACAGATTTTTAAAGCATTTTATTAGACAGCTCCGGGGGTCTTCTTCCGACTTCGGGGGTCTCTCCGGTTCTTCTCCACGCTCTCCGGATCTTCTGCCGGGCTCCTCCGCTCTCTTCTGCTCTTTTGCCGCTCTTTTGCTAAAGCGGAGGAGCCTGGTCTTCAATCTTCTGCCTTCTGCCTTCTGCCCTCTTCTCCTGATGTTGACACGACGCTCTCTGGGGCTAGAATGCTCTCTGTGCGCTCTGCTCTGACTTATATAGGCGGTGACCCCGCCCCCTTATGCCGTCACAGTCCCTGGGCATGCTGGGACTGTGACGTTTTAGGGGGCGTGGTCATCACCCGATGACCACGCCCCCTTATGCCGTCACAGTCCCAGCATGCCCAGGGACTGTGACGGCATAAGGGGTCGGGGTCACCACCTATATAAGTCAGAGCAGAGCGCACAGAGAGCATTCCAGCCGGGGAGAGCGTCGTGTCAACATCGGAAGAAGAGATGAAGAGAAGAAGCGGCGAGACAGTGGCGACAAGACAGCGGCAGCAGACCGGTACCCCTCGCTGGCAATAGAGCTGGAAGAAGATAGCGGCGGGGCCCGGGAGAAGAGGCGGAACACCGGGAGAAGTCGGAAGAAGATACCGGAGCTGCCCAATAAATTAATTTTGAAACCTGTGTACTGTGGTTTTTTTTATTGACACTTCCCTAGGTGAATGGGTAGGGGTACCATGTACCCCATACTCATTCACATAGGGTGGGGGGCCGGGATCTGGGGGCCCCCTTATTAAAGGGGGCTCCTGGATTCCGATAAGCCCTCCGCCCGCAGACCCCGACAACCAACGGCCAGGGTTGTCGGGAAGAGGCCCTTGTCCTCATCAACATGGGGACAAGGTGCTTTGGGGTGGGGGGCCGCAGTGCGCCCCCTCCCCCAAGGCACCAACCCCCCCATGTTGAGGGCATGCGGCCTGGTACGGTTCAGGAGGGGGGGGGCGCTCGCTCGTCCCCACCCCCATTCCTGTCCGGCCGGGCTGCGTGCTCGGATAAGGGTCTGGTATGGATTGGGGGGGACCCCCACGCCGTTTTTATCGGCGTAGGGGGTTCCCCTCAAGGTCCATACCAGACCCAAGGGCCTGGTATGCTCTTGGAGGGGGAACCCATGCCGGTTTTTTATTTAAAATTTGGCGCGGAGTTCCCCCTCAAGAACATCTGAGCACAAGTCGCGTGCCGAAGTCGGATCATGCAAG
The DNA here is from genome assembly GCF_042186555.1 of Aquarana catesbeiana. Lineage (NCBI taxonomy): Eukaryota > Metazoa > Chordata > Amphibia > Anura > Ranidae > Aquarana > Aquarana catesbeiana. The sequence goes on from NC_133326.1 coordinate 36,862,419, forward strand.
AAGGCAATCCGACTTTGATCCGACTTCAATGATAGTCAATAGGCTGAAGTAGGATCAAAGTCGGACCAAAGTAGTACAGGGAGCATTTCTAAAGTCGGAACGACTTGTGTCGGACCAGTTAGGACGGCTCCCATAGGGAAACATTAAATTTCACACGTCATGCGACATGAGCTCCCAATGTCGGAGCGTTTGTCGGACCAGTGTGAACCCAGCCTAAAGGGATGCAGGCCCAGCAGATTTCTTCATTAGTACTCTGCAGCTGCCACAGCTGACTGATACACAGTTGACCCACACAGTACAGAGGCACAGACAAACACACAGGGATTTCTTCAGAATAACAAAAGGTAGGAATCTGCAACAAAGGTTGTTATAATCCCTGCAATGTACATAGAGCACCCAGGGGGGAATATTCTTTTCTCAACAAAAGTGGAGTTACGCTTTAACTTTATTGCTAACGTAACAGGGCTGATAAGCCTCCTAAGTGATAGCATAGTGCAAGTCATAGATTCTCTTTAAGCAGACATCAGGGGTTTAACTGACCACTAATATCAATATGTCTAAAAGATGCTATTTTTGCTTCACTTTTTTGTAATGTATTAAAAAAAATAGAAGCTGTTGTCTCGAGGCCCCTACAATACTCATTGGAGTGAGGAAAATCCTGGTACTCACAATTCATGAACCAATCTGAATTCAGCTCAACCAACCTCCTACTATCTATATTATTATGACTATTATTATCATTATTATTATTACTATTATTATTATTATTTAAGCTCCAAAATATAAAGATAAAAAAAAAAAACCAAGGGACTGAAACTGATATATATGCTATATAAATTTACAAAATGTATTAAAAACAGAATGACGGACTTCTAGTTCCAGCGCCATATGTGAAGGAGCTCGGAACGGCGGCTCTGGGAGGACCGGTTTTTAAAACCGGCATTACACAGCCCGCACTTGCCATCAGATTCATGCTGCATGGCCCTGCAGCTACAGCCACAGCCACAGCCATCAGATCGGACCCTCCCCCACCAGCTACACAAGAGGCCAACATGGTGGACCTTACACGGCTACCCAGCATGCCAGACCTTATAGAACTGGGACCTGTAACCCCTGATACTACAGAGGAGCAATATGCTGGACTAGCCCAGGCTGTTGCAGCCCTACTCTTGCCCACGATCACTGCAGCAGTGGACAGGGCGATTTCAGCAGGAATCACTCAGGTCAGGAAAGAGCTAGGAGACCAGGCCAAACGCCTGTCTGAGCTTGAGCACCGTCTATCTGACGTTGAAGATGAAGTGCAAAGCTGCCACACTTATAAGCATCAAGCAAGAAATATACAGCAATATATTTTTAGAAAAGCTGGCGTGCTTTTTTTTAGAAAAGCTGGACGACCTTGAAAACCTGTCCAGACTAAACAATTTAAGGGTCATAGGGCTCTCCAAGTCCTACAATGCTGACACCCGGCATGATATTTGCACCAGGCACATTTCAAACACTTTGGGAATCACCACACCATGTACGGAAGAGAGAGCTTATCACCTGGGGGCCCCATCAAATTACAGGCGCACTCCATGTCCTGTAATAGTCCGATATCTGAATTATATGGACAGAGTCAACATCCTGAAGTCCTTTCGGAACTCAGAATCTCTCCAACTTGACAGCCACTCAGGTTCACGGATTACTCACAGGAAGTCTCCTACAGGAGTAAAGCTTTCCAGCCAATCAAGCACTATACCATAAGGGGGTGAAATTCACTTTAGCTTACCCAGCTAACATTCACTTCACAGACCCCTCAGGAGATCCGAAATCTTTTCCCATCCATAAGAAGCATCTCACTACCTGCAATCCTACCTCCATTTTCCCATGGACACCTCCAATGTGTTAATCCCCTCACACCTAACAGATCCAAGAGACCAGCACAGACCAAGGAAGGACCCTCTCAAGGAACTCCGATGCTCCAACTCCTTAGGTCGTAACAAACCCAGCTGACTTTAACATACAGCTTTAGGCCTGTGACCTCAGTTCTCATTGAGCTACCCACCATGATCTGTTCCTCCAAGCCAGTTCCTGGCATTTGCTGTTATAGTTAGTTGTTAATCTTGTTAACCTTGTTGATCTTCTTTTTTTCTCGTTTGTAGGTACTATTTATTAATATCGCACAACCTTATTGCGGGATGGACATCTAGCCCTGCCTGGTGGCACTCTAGGGTCTCCATCAATCCAGAGACATCACCAAAGGGCAGCCCACTTCACAGCCGCAGGTGAAGGCCTTCAATCCCTGGTAACGCTGTTCGCTGGTGTGTGTGCAACACATGTGGAAAAAAGTGAAGTCCAGGCCGTCTGGGTATGTACCTTTATGTTTTTCCCCATGGACCCCTGTTGGGTTGTTCTCTTTCCTAACCCCTGTTGTTCAAGATGCAAGCACCCATTGTTAGGATATACACTAACTGATCCATCAATAGTGAGCCGTGTACTACCCCCACCTATCTCTTAAAGTCTCTAAACATGCTAGATAGACCCCCACCCCAAGTCATTTTATGAAAGTGGTTTCCTGAAATGTCAAGGGTTTACATTCTCCCCAAAAACATATGGCGGTCCCCCGCCACCCTAAACGTCTCAAAACTGATGACGCGATACTCCTGGAGACACACTTGACAATGGCAGATTTCATTTGCATGCGTAAGCTCTGGGTGGGACCTGTCTCCAGCTATTAAAGGGAAAGCAGGAGTCCTTCTGCTCATTCACAAGCAACTCCCTTGCAATATACTCTCCCTACAAACAGATGGTGAGGGATGAACCCTCATAGCTAAACGTAAAACCCTTACACTGGAATGGGTTATATCTAATGTATATTCCCCTAATACTCCCTCTAAAAATTTCTTCCAACACCTTACATCCCTCCTAGCCCCCTTCATACACCTCCCCCTCTTGGTGGGTGGCGACTTTAACCTAACACAAACCTCCAGATACTCGAACTGCGAGCTGGAATCTCAAATGGTAAGCCCTAATGGACTGCCTGCCTTACTGCACTGTGGGATTAGATCTCTCCCACCATTGTTAAAACACAATCATTTAATACGGGATACAGTAATAGCCTGGAGAGAGCTCAGAAAAAAACTGGGAGTATTCCACCCAGCTCTCTCAGCATCTTCCCATCCTCAGGCAACCCACAGGCGCAGCAACACATGACTTTTGCCCCCTGGACTTCGCAAGGTTTAACTAAATTCTCTCTCTTTTTGACATCTTCTCAGGCAGACCCCTCCCCTTTCCCCAGATAGCTCAATGGTATAACCTACCACCTCACCACCTATTGTAAACCCAAGAAGCAATTTGTTTTGTCTGCAGAGTGTGTCCAATTAGAGAACTGCGCTTCGAAAACTCTCTTATAGACTCTATCGTGAATCTCCAATGCCATAAAATCTCCCACCTATATAAACCTCTGAACTCACTACTTGCAAAACTGGTACACCATACTACAGCAGCATCGTGGAACAAGGACTTGCTCGGGGGCGTTACATCACATTATAGCTGGCTACAATACTACCTACGCATTCGTAATAAACAATTTCTGGCACGAACAACAATACAAGATAATGCACCGGGCATATATACCTCATTTAATGCAAACACAGCTTCCCGACTACCAATATATCCCCCTGTGCAATGAATACAGGCCCTCCCTGCTATACAGGGTATGATCATGCCCCCCCCCCACCCCATCTCACGATTCTGGGAGTTGGGATACTGGCTGCCACAGTCACGGGAATTCAAAGTCGCAGGGACATATACTCTTTACTATTTAGCTCTTTGAATACTCCTCTCCCTAGCCAGCTGAGGTCAGAAACCAAAATCATCCAACACAACAAACCTTGGTCGACCACATGCTACATGGCTGCCAGAAGCGCCATTCTTAAACTTTGGACTTTACCCCCCCAATCAAAGATATCAAACACGATCTGTTGAACCTACTACCTCCCCCTCCCTCCTACCCACCCCCCCCCATCTTCTGCTGACTAGGCTTAACTTTTCGCCATTTCACTCTTGATCTATAAGCAACTCTTGAATTGTATAGTTTACATCTGTTTTGATTTGCTTTATGTTTATATGCAAAAAAAAAAAAAGAAGTACCAATAAATTGCCTTTAAGAAAAACAAAAAAACAGAAATGACACGTGAAAAAACATGGTGTAATTTGAAAATGATCACAACACTATTCACAATTCTACATATGTTACCACCACTGGCTTTAAGAATATCATTCAACCAAGTGAAAAATGTTAACATTACTCCTTCATAAAGTACTTCAAATATCTCCCTCATTTGACAAAAGGTGTGAGAGCTCCAATATATATTGCATAAACCTCTGTTTAGTAATTATAAATGTCCAGTCAATCACTGATAAAGGAAAATTGTCATTTAATCCTAAAGGCCCCACAATTAAAGCATAACAAACCTTCATATGCAAAAAATTATTATTCATATGTAACGCCACAAACTTCTGGTCATCATAACTACAGAGAGATTCTGTCTGCTGGACATTCTAAATTCCCCCAATTATCCATACAGGATATTAGATGAATAGGTATGTAAAGACCTGATCAAGATAATACATGTACTTCCAAAGATGCAGTTGCACAAGTGTGCTTGGACAGCCTTTAAATCCAAAAAATGGTCAAGGTAATTGCTCAGTTGGACACATTTAAGGGGACACAATCGTCTCTTATTCACGACACAAGGCACATAGCAAACTTTTTTGTTCCCATAACATGTGTCCAACATGAATTGAATAACAGAGCAAACAATCAGAAAGACTGATTTCAAACTGTAGTAAAAATAGCAGCAATGCAACTTCAGTCTATTTGGATGCTTTTATATGAGCCCTTAAAGAGGAAGTAAACTTCCTCTGCAAACTTTTACCTATAGGTAAGCCTATAATAAGGTTTACCTATAGGTATTAAAAATATCTCCTAAACCTGTACCGTTTAGGAGATATTTCCAGTGCATGCAGCCAATGACATCACTGGTGCATGTGCTCTGAAGGAACGGCCCACATGAGCCATTCCTTCCGAGCTTGTGCCGTGAAAGGCAATTCCCACGCGCATGTGACGTTAGTCCTTAGTCATGGCTTTGTACATGTTTACCTAATAAAGGAATGCTATTTTTTGGATGTCATCCTGAGTGCTGACCATCCCTTTCCTTACAGGGACAGTGATTAGCAACAGGGAGAGGTTCCAGACGAATATGGAAAGGATAGGGACACACCATCCTTCCTGGAGACCGCCCCATTTGGGCATGGTTCGCCATGATCCGGCCAGGCTGCATTCCGCCCTCAAGACAGATGCTGGCAGCACATCTGGGACCTGATCTCCTATACATCCCTGTTGCATAGTATGAGTGTTCCCAGTCGTCTGCCTTCTCCCTGGGCTTGTTGTGAATTGCTGAACTTTAACACAAGTTCTGTATTCTGCAAGTGTTTACTGCCACTGCACCATCCTGCACCTCCTCACATATGAATCTAATCTATAGATTAAGTGTAGAATTTTAGAGCATCAAATTGACAGGATCTCTACCATGTGGTTATGAGGACCAGATGTTTTTTAGTTACAAAAATAATCATCATTTGCTTAAGCATTTTTGTTATGCTTTCCTTGTGGGGGCATTAAGAATCAAATGATATTTTGCATTTAACAATGACTGACTTGACATTTAGAATTACTAAGCAGATGATCATACAATATTTATTGAGTAAAACCCTTACACTTTTTGCCATATGAGGGAGGTATTTGAGTATTTATGAAGAAGTAATGTTGAAGTTGTTCAATTGGTTTTCTATACCTGTAGAGATAATATGCAGTACTGCATATTTATAAATCTCACATTATATTGCATAAGATTATAGAATAACTGCTCAGATTAATCTATAAATAGAAGGGTACAGGTACCAACATCCTAAATAACTATTTGCGTCTAGAAGAAAAAGGAAGAGTTTGACCTCTTTTGTTCATATGGTAACTGGAGATACCTGTTATTCTAGGTGTAACCCCAACTGAGGTGGCACAACCACTTAGAATGAATCTACTATGCAATATTCAATGTTTTTAAAAATGTAATGTAAATTATATGTAAAATATAACCTTTTTGATTTTTACCATATTGTTGTAATGTCCTATGATGGTACCAGGAAAATCCTACATACCCCACCCTTTTTCTTCTAGACTCTTATATTGCATAAGGCCTACAGTATATGGCTCATATTTGCTGGCATTGAAAGAATACTTTAATACAAAATGTTTGTCTAATTCCTGGCAAATTTAAAAGGGCTGTTTGAAGTCTGTTTCATCTATGATGATGTCAATATTCAAGGAGAAATGGTTATATACCGTGTATACGCTTTCCAAAAATTATTTGAGATAAATTGAACCCAATATTTTGGGATAAGACTTCAAAAGACTCCATAGAGTTGAAAGATTTTCTTACAAGCCAGCAGTAGTAATATATGTAGAATTGCAGATGGTGTCTAACTGATTTGAAAATGACACCGTGGTTTTTCAAGATGCATTCTGTCTTTAATAAATATTGTACATTTATATAGTCTACAGTAAATGAAGCAGTTTCATTCCCTTGTTTTGTTTATCTTTTTATTTTTGAGTTTAAATAATAACAATATAGATAGCAGGAGATTGATTGAGTCTGAATCAGGTCTTTATTGGGTTGGTTCATATAAAAAAAAAACGTAAAAAACAACAAAATACATTAGAAAAGGAGAAAGAAGGAAAGGACAAACAAGTTTTAAAAGAAATTTGTTTCCATGTTTGGGGTGTTTACATTTATGTTATATTTCTATCACATCATGTATGATAAATAACCAGTGATCTAGATCCTATGTGCTTTGATTAACAAAATAATGAATAAAACTGTAAAAATATGCTTGGATATATTCTTTTATTTTTACTTTTTGTTATATTTTAGTTTTTTTTAATTTTTTTGAAAATAGAGGAATAATTGGGGGAAAAAATCAACTTTTAAAGGGACAGCCCACAATGTTTTTCAATTTTACCCTTTAATTCTTCAGCTAGCTTCCTCAGTAGTCTTCAGTAGTTTACCAGCCATTTTTTTCAATATAAACTGCTCTTCTTAGGGGTACACAATCTCAAAACCTCTTTTTTCAGCAAGCAGGTTCTGAAAAAAGTAGTCTAGTAGATAGCAAAGAAAAAGAAAATTAGTAAAAACAGCAATAATAATAATGGTATTTTTTATATTATGGCATAATTACACATGCGAGTAGTTACTTCATAACCCAAATGCAAAATTAATCACCTGGTCCGATCACTCACCTGTGAGTATCACTATCGAGGACACCACGCTCATACCCCACCTTCCTGTGGAGAGCAAAAAATACTCATCTTATGCAATCACTTCCATATGGGGACGCTCTGAAGTCACCCCTGGAAGATTTCTTCCACCATGCCCAGCGTTAATGAGAGTTTAGATGCGGTTAGAAGCATCAAGCATTTTTTATGCCAAAACTCTGCTGCTCCTGGACTCACTGGCTGTGGGTTTTTGAAGATGAAAAAAAAAAAAAAGATATTTTCCACTGCTTCACCTGACATGCCTTACCTACCGAGCACCACGTGAGTGCATTTTATTTGTTTTATATCTTCTCTACTTGTTATTAAACAATACTGCACTAGAAGTGGCTTGGTGCTTCTCTTTCCCCCCGTTCTTTGATTTTTACAGTCTCCGGGTTCCCAGCCCATGCTGGAAGCAGCCTCGCCACCATCAGCAGTTACATACAAGAGACTTTTTTTGATCTTCACAGACTCTTATTGGGATTATTTCTAGTTTACCACTTGGAGCGATTTACTAAAAATAATCAGAAATACTTATGCGCTATACACACTACTCCAAGAAATTAGGTTCTAGCGCTGAGCTCTACACTTTACGTGTATCATTTTCTTTCTTTTTTGTCCCTAATGCTGTCTTACTGAATCATACTGCTTGTAACAGTGTATATAGCTTAATGACATCTTGCAAGCATGCAGTTTGAAGAACTTATGTTTTTCCAATGTTGTCGTTGAAATGATACATGCTCTTTCTGCTGAACTGTATTTCCTAATTTTTTTGTATTGGTACGGGTCCCTTTTTTTTTTTTCTTGATAATCCCTTTTCTATTCGTTTTGAAAATGGCCAGAATGGACTTTTAAGAATCGAAAACAGCTCATTCAAATAGGTATGGATTACAATTTACAATGGAGTTGGAGGAATGGCCGGTGAATCGAACCCAAGCACATTTGCTCATCACTACTTAAAAAGAACATGTTATTATTTATAATGCAGGTGTACATACCCAACATATAATACAAAAAGATAAAAGGTTCTAGCAACATATGATTTGATATAAGAAACTTTGAAGATGAAAAAAAAATAGATATTTACTTGTAATGGGTGATTTCAGAACTCAGATTGGCACTGATAAAGAGGATGGTATATGTGGACCCTACAGAAGTGATGTAATGAACAGGAATGGAGGAATATTGATCCATTTTTGCAAAGAAAACATATATGCTTTAAAAATATGTATAAGAACATTTAAGCCCCTTTCACATGGGGCAAACTCCATCCAGCAGATCTGCCTGCTCAGCGGGGATCTCTCCGCTGATCCCTCCTGGGCAGGCGGATGACAGGTCCGCTATGCAGAGTGAACATGGATACAGCCCGCTCTCCTCTATGGGGTATTCGAATGGAAACGGACTGCCTGTCCATTTCTATCTGACTGTTATCCGATCCGGTCCCTCAGGAGGATGGCAAACGTATCCCCATCTGTCTATTTTTTGCGGCCTGGATTAGATCAGATAATGTAGGTTGTCAATGGACATATGTCTCCTGACATCCTCCACTCCATAAAGGGCAATGGATGGTCCGATCGGGTCTGCCTGGAAAATGGACAGGCAGACCAGATCGGAACATTCGTGTGGGTCTAAAAGAACATTGAACTACAGCTGGAAGGGTTACCGCAAAAAAAGGGAAAAGCTTGCTAGTCTACATTACCATAAACAAAAATTATAGCAACACAATCTTAAAATGCAAAGTAAAAAGCAAAGATAACCCCAAGGATTCCATGGGTCAACAGGGAGTGGCTAAAAAATGTCAACAAGAACCAACTGCATGCAAAACATGGCAAAAAATTACTGTGAAACGGAGATACACAGCAGACATTGTCATTCCTAAACCCAGCCAAAAGAAAAGAAACAAGTGGATTACTGAGGAAATCCCTGCTCTGACAAGTGAACAGAAAAGAGAAAACAGATCAAAGTAAGATTAGGGAAATTACAAGATCAGAAGAATGTGTCGACAGGCGTAACAGAAATAAATGATAGATGTGATGAAATACACAAACTAAAAGAGAAAAATGTAACAAGGAAATTGTGTATCGAAGTAAAGAAACTAAAACTAAAATTTAACAATAGACATATAATTAATTGAAAATAATATTTAATTCACATAAATCATATTTATCATGCCACTTTATTGTTTTTTTTTTTTTAATCCTCTAAGTACCTTGTTCCTGCTGAGCTGTTTTGTGGTCACATGACCTTTCTCTGTTCTTTGGCATCTGCAGGGAAAAATCAGTGGGAGGGGCTTCTATTACTCTGCTGATGTATGCTCTCTACAGTGTGAGTCTGTGTCTGGCCAGCCCTGATTGGTCCTGTGCCAGTCACATGATTAAAAAAAAAACTGTTTCAGAAGAGTAATTCAAAGTAAATTATGAATGAAAAGCTCCTTATAAATCTTTATTGATTATCTTATTTGCATTTTTTGTGCATTAACCGCTTAAGGACCGAGCCTCGTTTTAAGATTTGGTGTTTACAAGTTAAAATCAAGTTTTTTTGCTAGAAAATGACTTAGAACCCCCAAACATTATATATTTTTTTTCTAACACCCTAGAGAATAAAATGGCCATTGTTGCAATACTTTCTGTCACATCGTATTTGCACAGCGGTCTTACAAACGCACTTTTTTTGGCAAAAATACACTTTTTTGAATTAACAAATAGGACAACAGTAAAGTTAGCCCAATTTTTTTTATATTGTGAAAGATAATATTATGCAGAGTAAATTGATACCCAACATGTCACGCTTCAAAATTGTGCCCACTTGTGGAATGGCGACAAACTTTTACTCCTAAAAATCTCTACAGGTGACGTTTAAAAATTTCTACAGGTTACCAGTTTTGAGTTACAGAGGAGGTCTAGGGCTAGAATTATTGCTCACGCTCTAACGATGGTGGCGATACCTCACATGTGTGGTTTGAACACCATTTTCATATGCAGGCACTACTCACATATGCGTTCGCTTCTGTGCACGAGCTCGGCTGGATGAAGCGCTTTAAATTTTTTCATTTTTTTGTTATTTATTTTGCTTTTAATTTTTTATTTTGACACTGTCCTATATAAAAAAAAAATGTGGTCACTTTTATTCCTATTACAAGGAATGTAAACATCCTTTGTAATAGAAAAAAAGCATGACAGGAACTCTTAAATATGAGATCTGGGGTCAAAAAGACCTCTGATCTCTACAAAAATGCAATAAAAAAAAAATGTTGTTTAAAAAAAATTAAAAATTCTCCTTTAAGAGCATTGAGCGAAAGTGACGTTTGACGCCGCTTACGCCAGTCAATGCTATGGAGCCGAGTGGGGGCCATCTTCCCCTCACTCTCTAGCCAGCCAAGCAGGAGAAAGGACACGATCGTCTCCACCGCTACCGGGTGTCTACCAGGGGAGACCACCGGAGCATGGCAGGAGGGGACAAATCCGCTACTGAGACCACTTTTATCTGAAAGCGGACCGCGGGCTGAAGAAGAATTATACCGGGGTTATGGCAGCTATCTGCTTCCATAACAACGATATTCCTCTTCAAAATGTCAACGTATATCGTTGTGAGCCAGTCGGGATGTGGTTAGCATGGGGTAGGCGGAGTCAAAGATAATTGACACTAGCTTTCATTTGTTCAAATGGTATCTGCATCCAGGGCTCTTTTTTACTTTACAGGTATTAGCAATTACATTTGATATATTTAATACTGATTTGTATTAAAACATTTTTGATGCGTTTCTTCGTGAATGTAATCAATCACCAGACTATAGCCCACCCTCATAGTGTTTAGCAATAGGAGGACATGGAGGAGGAAGGCGGGAGGGGAGTGTCATTTACCACTGAGTGATTTTATAGTCATGTAGGCTGCACAGATAGGAAAAAAATAGGAAATAAAGAGCTAAGAAGGGAACTGAAATATGAGCATGCTCAGTTGAGGACACCAGCTGGTCTACACAATGTCAGGCTGCAGTGGAGACACAGAGAAGATGGGACGGAGAGCTGAAGATAGGATCAACCAGGTATATTTCACGCTACACAAAACAAATGCTTTAGTGACTTTCTGAGTGCTGAAAGTAGGATCAACCAGGTATATTTCACACTACACAAAAAAAATGCTTTAGTGGCTTTCTGAGTATGCACACTCTGTAATATAGCATGTCATCAGATTTTTCCATAGTCTAGGTTTAATAAGATTTTAAATACAGAGAGTAAAAAACACAATGGATGGAAAGAATATGGGAGAATTATAATGGAAGTGGAAGAACCACAACTTGAGGCTGTAGAGATAATGAGTTATGAAATAATGAACAAAATACAAAGCTTGGGTAACAACAAGACCACATGCATTGATGAAACACTAAATGAATGTGTTAAAAGAGCAGGGAATAAAGTAAATGAAGAATTTTCTTTAATCATAAAAGGCATTTACTTAGGTGAGGAGATTTCAGAAAAATGGTTACAGACTATTTTAATAACAATCCTGAAGGAAAATAAAACCACAAAATGCGATGAGTATTGTACAATAGCCACACGTGATGATGAAGGTTTTATCTAAAGTAACTGCATGAGTTCTAAACTCTAAGCAACTCCAGAGCGTTGCCACATTGGAAACCCTGCCAGCAAAATGGATAAACAAGCGACATGAAATATATCTGTTTCTTTTGCCTTTGAAGGCATTTGATTAAGTTGAGCATCAAATCCTCATAGAAACAATCTTGAAAAGAAGTGCATGTGATAAAGATGTCAGTCTAATAGCCACTATCCATAACAAACAGCAAGGATTTATGAAAATGGACACCAAATTCGAACATTTGAGACAGAGCTGCTGCTCAATACCTAAACAGACAAAGATTTTTAACGTGTTTGTGAAGGTGTTTAAATTCAAGCATATCCAAATTTATAAAGAAAAAGGGCTATGTAGATGGAATGGATTTGCTTGCACAACCTGAGGAAGACCCCAACTGATTACTTAATGAAATAGCAGAAGATCGCAAGGAAGTCTCTATCCAAAAAAACAAACAAACACTAGCACACTAGCACTAGTATAACATTATCTACTGTTTTTATTGTATTCCTTGAACAGTTGTATTTCATAGACCCGTTTTCAGCCAACAGCAGGCTAAAGTTGGCTGCCGACTGATGTCACTCAGCTGGTTCAGGCGCTGGATCAATCCTGACTTTACAGTTGGGATCACTGAGAGACTGGCTCAGTCTCTCAGTGAGCTGCTGGGAGAATGAGCCAGCCACTCCCACCCCCTCCACAGCCCAGCGCTCAACTGACAGTCATGGCTCTCTGCTCAGAGCGGAGGGGAAAACTGAATGATCAGCGGTGTTTGATTACTCAATTCTTAGTGCAAAGGTGGTGGAGGACAGACGCAGCATAGGAGCGATGCTGCATCTAGCTAGGTGAGTATAATTTTTTTCCCCAACCCCATACTTCTCTGTTAACCAACAAATGATACATAAAAGTTAAATAAATGCTTGAAAATGAAATAATAGAACAAGAAACCAACTTCCAATACCTTTGAATATGGGCCGGTGAAAAGCTGAAGAAGAACAATGTTGATGTCAGAGCTGGCATTACCAAGGGCAAACATAGTTTCTGTATACACAAGGAGCTGATGAGGAACAAGCTTCTTCTAAGTAAATATTGGTACAAAAGCAAGTGTAGTCTGTTCCTAGGTATTTTTTAATCAGATACTTTTTATTAGAATTTTTTTTTACATACAAAATTAAACAATTTAAAAGCTTTTACTCTTTCTTCCTTCTAGTAGTATCAGTCAAGGAAGCACAATGGTCTGGGCAGGCAAAAAAAGAATTACAGCAGTTCCACATGCATCAATGTATGTACAAAGTTGCTTACATAAGAATAACAGTAATGCAGTTAATGTAGTTGGGTCATTGATTCCCAACAGTCATGTAGTTTTCAAGTGGGTCACCTCCTCCTTGCAATGCAACAACAATGAAGATATCGTGCAACGTACCACCTAACCAAACAGTTGTTAAAGTAACGTAGCTCTTTTGATTTGTTAAAGCAAAACTATACTCTTTCAATCAACATGAACTATTTTAATTTTTATGCTACTAGCATTAGTAAATAAATAGGAAAGTATATTATATTTACTTGTTTTAAACTTTTTTTTTTTTTTTTTTACTTTTTTTGTTGCTTCCTGGTTTCTGCCCTCGTCCAAAATGGTGTCATACATCCCAGGAGTCTTCATGGACTTTTTTCAATTGGAGGAGGGTCTTTCTTGGCTAAGCACACACTCCTGCCTGCATGTCCAAACTAAGGGCAGATAGAAGATAGATTCCAGGAAGTAAATGCTACATGAATCATCTGCCCTTACTCAAGGTGGCCACAGCTAGATATGCTAGTAGTTTTTTTTCAAAGTGGTTTTTCAACAAAATTAGCATGGAGACATAGATAGATGGGTGAATATAAAATGAATTAAATAGCATTTTCAGTTTGTGGTACTCAGATACAGTTTAGTCCTACTTTAACAATAGGGCCTAGTTAACTGAAATGCTGGTGTAAGGTGAGTTGGGAGGGTAAGAGATGTGAGGTCTCTAACCACATTTCCCAAATCTGTATAAATGTATTGGGGCAGCCTCTAGTTTGTATGTTAGTTTATCTCTTAGGATAATGACATTGATGAATTGTAGCCAATGATTAAAAGTTGGTGGGGTTGGAAAAATCCATTTCTGTGCAATAAGTTTTTACACCACAAACAGGTGTGACATTTTCTTAATCTAGAAGAAATACTTATTTTAGGGTTAAGTGTCAAATAATGTGGAAAACACTATTAACCATTTAAGGACCGAGCCTCTTTCTGAGATTTGGTGTTTACAAGTTGAAAACAGTTTTTTTTTTGCTGGAAAAATGACATAGAACCCCCAAACATTATATATTTTTTTATATATAAATATATAGAGAATAAAATGGCGGTCATTGCAATCCTTTCTGTCACACTATATTTGCGCAGCGCTCTTACAAGCACACTTTTTTTGGAAAAAATACACTTTTTTAAAATAAAAAAATAAGACAACAGTAAAGTTAGCCCAATTTTTTTATATTGTGAAAGATAATGTTACGCCGAGTAAATTGATACCCAACATGTCACACTTCAAAATTGCGCCCGCTCGTAGAATGGCGACAAACGTTTACCCTTAAAAATCTCCATAGGCAACATTTAAAAACAAGTGGCATGTTTTGAGTTATAGAGGAGATCTAGAGCTAGAATTATTGCTCTCTCTCTAACGATCACGGTGATACCTCACATGTGTGGTTTGAACACTGTTTTCATATGCGGGCGCTACTCACGTATGCGTTCACTTCTGCAAGCGAGCTTGGCGGGACAGGGCGCGTTTACATTTTTTTTATTTTTCTTATTTATTTTACCTTTTTTTTTTAATTTTTACACTGTTCTTTATAAAAAAAAAGTGTCACTTTTATTCCTATTACAAGGAATGTAAACATCCCTTGTAATAGAAAAAAAGCATTACAGGGCCTCTTAACCTCCCTGGAGGTATGATTATTTCAGATTTTAGGTGCTGAAAGCGGTACAATTATTTTGCACAGAAATTTGGCGTTTTATATTATAGACCTGTAATTCTTAGGAATAATTCACTTAAACCTGTCCAAACAAGAGTCTAGTAGACATCCCGGGTATGATAAAGCTTGAAAAACTAAATCATAAATTATAATATAATAAATAACTATAAATAATTATACCAAATAATAATATAATAATAATAAAAATGATTCAATAATGTAATCAAATCAAAAACACTGAAATTTGCTCAGTTGCAGAATTGTCGCTTTCGTTACTTTTAGTGTTTGGTGACGGATTTCCCCACAAATCACTATCACTCAATTCTACAAGTGATTCTAATTTATTATCACTGTTTTCTGGCTGGTCTAAAGCCACTTTTGATGTAAAGGGACAGTTTTGGTTGCTATGGACGATCTCCAGTTTCCAGGCAGAAAGAACAGTATTTATAATATAAAACTGCATGCAGGACACTGGACAGACCACTAGGGACAAAGGGGATGTGTAATTATTTGATACAGTACTATAATCTGTAAGATTACAGTACACTGTTTCTGTACTGTGTGTTTCACTTTTTGAATTTGGCGCCGAACTCCGTCCCCATGCGTCACAACGCTCGCAGGGGACGGAGCTCGGCACTGTGAATCGAGCGAGACACAGCGGCTCGCCGATCACAGCGGGGAGACATCGCAGGATCCAGGGGACAAGGTAAGTATCCTTTACATGGATCCTGCAATGCGATCCCGAGTCTGGCTCGGGGATACCGCTTTTGGTATTGAAAATCCACCCCGAGCCAGACTCGGGAATACCGCCAGGGGGGTTAAATATAAGATCTGGGGTCAAAAAAACCTCAGATCTCATATTTACACTAAAATGCAATAAAAGAATAAATAAAAATTAAATGTCATTTAAAAAAAAATGTAAAAATTGTCTCTGTAGTGTGGCTCGGGGTTAAATTTCAGCACCATTAGCGGTAACCCCGAGCCACACTCGGGATTGCATTGCAGGATTCTGGTGCAGTGTACTTACCTTGTCCCCAGGATCCTGCGATGCCCCCCCCCCGCTGTGTCCATGGGCTCTGTCCTCCACCCTGATGTCCTGTGTTTCCCGGGCTCCATTCCCTGTGAGCGCCACGATGCATGGGGGTGGAGCCTGGCGGCAAATTAAAAAAAGTGAAAATTCATAACACATACAGTACACTGTAATCTTACAGATTACAATACTGTAAGAAGTCATTTCACATCCCTTTTGTCCCCAGTAATTTGTCCAATGCCCTGCATGTAGTTTTAAATAATATATATTCTGCCTGGAAACTGGAGATTGTCCATAGCAACCAAAAAGTGTCCCTTTACTTCAAAAGTGGTTTTAAACCAGCTAGAAAACCGCGATAGTAAATTAGTGCACTTGCAGTATTGAGCGATAGTGAATCGCGGGGAAATTTATATTATTATTATTATATTATTATTTTTTATAATTATTTATATTTATTTATTATATTATAATTTTGTGTTTCAAACTTCATCATACCCGAGATATCTACTAGACTCTTGTTGGACAGATATAAGTGTGTTATTGCTAAGAATTACAGGCCTACAATATAAAACGCCAAATTTCTATGCAAAATAATTGTACCGCTTTGAGACGCAAAAATCTGAAATAATCATACCGCCAGGGAGGTTAAGAGCTATGGGCGGAAGTGACGTTTTGACGTCGCTTACGCCCTGCAATGGTATGGAGACGGGTGGGGGCCATCTTCCCCTCACTCATCTCTATACTACACACGAAAGAGGACCCAATCACCTCCACCGCTACTGACGGCTCCGGTAAGCGGCGGAGGGCACCAGAGAGCAGCGAGAGGGGGGCCCTCTCCCGCTGCCGATAAAAGTGATCTTACGGCGAATCCGCCACACAGACCACTGTTATCTGAAAGCGGACAGCCCGCTGAAGAAGAGGATACTGAGGTTATGGTAGCTAGCTGCTGCCATAACAATGGTACTCCTCTTCAAAGTGCCAACGTTTAACGACGGCGGGTGGTTCGTAAGTGGTTAATATTGCCAGTAATGGATCTTCCCCGGCTGTTGTCACATGTGACAAAACGCATAGGGCGGAGCGACATGCTGATGTCATTGCGTGTTCCAGGAAGTGTGAGATGCTTATGTGTTGTAGCCAGCCAGCTGCTTTTTGCAAATGTGAGTTATGCTCTTATATGTAAGTGCAATTCCTTTTATTTATGAAATTAATCATTACGATAATACACTTCGTGGAGCTTCTTTCCTCATGTTGATTGCGGTTCCATTGGAATATTATCGGGATAATGAGCACAGCCTACACTTTTAATCCAGAGAGGTGGGAGTGTCCTGTGATTACCCGGCCAGGGTATTTGGCCACATGAGCATCTGACCTCTCTTTAATTAAAGGGTCCATAGCTTTTGGTATGCTTACATCCATATTAAGTTGGTGGTGTCACACTTTGGAGACCTACTGATGATTGGATGTTGAGCACGTTCATCTAAATACTCATGAAGAGGAGATATTTTAACCCATATGAACTTTATGAATTTATATTTGAGAGTTGTGGCACTGTATCAGTGTGCTGATCTGGTCTTTGATGTTGGTAAATGTGGGTGTCTTATAATTACATACATAGCATGTTGGCACTTTAAAATTATTTGTATCACAACTGTTGATGTTATGGATAAATGCAACTTCGTTCATTTTTAAGTTCAATACTGTTTATAGCATGGGATCTTTTTAGAATTCATGGATATCCAATACCTAGTAAGTATGTGACATCGCAATAGCACAAGTATCATTGTGTCTGTAATGCACAATGGGGTTGCCCTTTGATGTCAGGATGTGCAGTTTTTGAGGGATATTATACAAACAGTAGAGTATGAATAGTTGAATGGATTTTACGTGTGCAATAAAGACACTTTAGGAATAGTCGACAAAACAACAAGCCAGTCTTCACCTGTCAGGGGGCTTACATGTATTTCCCAGCCTTTCTTGCAACAATAATAATAATAATAATAATAATGCACATGTTATATTAGGATTGTGCATGTTTCAGAAATGAGACACATTTGGTTTTTGCAGAGGCTTCACAGATAAGTACAAGGGTATCTACACATTTCCAGGTAACAGCAGATCTTACCATAGCTGAAAGTATTGAAGAAGGCATTGTTTCAGGCATTGTTTCAGAATATTTCTCCTGTAGGATTGAAAACAATTTGACCCTGATTGAGTTGATGGATATGTACAACCCCATGCCTGATCCATAATTTAAAACTTGTTAATTTCCAGAGTTCTGGATAATTGTAATTATCCCATATGGGAGATAATTAGTTAACAGAGGCTTTAGGCTTAGATCCAAGTAATTAGAAAAAGGAGTTAGAAATTTTAATCCCAAGGTATGTAAATTAATTTACAAGATTGATCTGTGTAGCACAGCAACGTAGGGGCAGATCAAGGGATCTAATGCGAATAGTGTAGACTTGTTATGGTTTAGGTTAAAACTGGAGTTAGTGGCAAACTTGTCTATCAGGGACACAATAGCTTCAAGAGGGCAGCAAGTATGACCCAGAAATAACAACATCTACATACAACTCAATTTTTTTAAACTGAGTCACTTCTTTAAAACCTACTATGAGGATATCTGTAGAGATTGTGGAGGCCAGAGGCTCAAGAGCAGGAACAAAGAGCAGGAGGACAGAGTGCACTGTCTGGTGCTTCTCTTTGAAGGGGAGGATTTTGGTGGACAGTTGCTCACTCTTATTTGTGCTAGGATAGGAGGGTACACCTGCACATATTATCTGTGGATAATTACAGGTTCAAGTATACCAGGGGTGTCTGTCAAACTCAATTTCATTGTGGGCCGCATTAGCATTATGGTTGTTATCATAGGACCAGTTGTATCTGTAATAGGGCGTACACACGGTCGGACTTTGTTCGGACATTCCGACAACAAAATCCTAGGATTTTTTCGACGAATGTTGGCTCAAACTTGTTTTGTCTACACACAGTCGCACAAAGTTGTTGGAATTTCCGATTGCCAACCACGCGGTCACGTACACCACGTACGACGAGACTAGAAAAGGCCAGTTCAGAACCAAGCGCGGCACCCTTTGGGCTCCTTTTGCTAATCTTGTGTTAGTAAAAGTGTGGTGAGAGACGATTCGCGCTTTTTCAGACTCGTGGCTTTCAGATCGTTTTCTGCCGTTCAGTTTGTGCTTGTGGGTTTGTATCTGCTCTTCAGTGCATGCAGCAAGTTCCGCGTGACTTTAATTAGTCATTGTATTCTTGTTCGTTCATTACTGTTTTTCAGGTCGCTCTTCACAGGCCTTGCTGTTCTTCAGTGCGTTCTGTTACTTCGTTCTGAGCAGCCGACCGTTTTCTAGCCATGTTGCATATGCGTACTCCTCGTAGAGTTCGTGCTGTGCGGGGGCTTGGTGTTGGGGTCCTGACCTTGACACAAGTCCAGTCCATGAACAGGGTGGGGAGGAGTTCATGGACCAAGAATTGGTTGCTTCAGCGTGACCAGTTCTCTCATATGCCTTTGCTCCGTGAGATCCGTGAGAATAATCCTGATGATTTCAGGAACTTTCTCCGGATGACGGACCCCGTGTTTCACCGTTTGTTGGCTTCGCTGACCCCTTATATTAGCAGGCAGGATACCTGCATGAGGCAAGCCATCACTCCGGAGCAGAGGTTGCGGTATTTGGCGACAGGGAGAAGTCTGCAGGACTTGAAGTTCTCGACAGGCATCTCCCCCCAGGCTCTGGGGATCATTATCCCAGAGACCTGTTCTGCCATCATTCAGGTCCTGCAGAAGGAGTATATGAAGGTAAGATTTTTATCCTTTAATATCACATTTTATTGTATTTAATGTTTGATAATATGTTGTATTTCTTTCCTCATTCCCTAATTATCATGATTGTAATATGCTGTGAATGTCCCCTTTGTCCTCATGCATGCTGGATTTTTATGTAATTATTATTTTAGGTCCTTCATACAGATTGCCCTTCAATAACCTCCCCAGCATGGTGTCTCCTGGCCTATATTCACCTCATGTAGTCACTTAACAATGTATTTTTTCAGCTCCATAGTAGTGCTTTACCCTAAATACCCCCTAAAATGTTTGGAAATGTTATTTTTGCTTTAAATTCAGGCAGAGTGCCAGAGGCTTTTTTTTTGTAGTGTCCCCAAATAATTTTTAGTAACCCTCCCTCCCCCCAACTGCTAAGTCAGCTGATCCCAATTCTCTATCCTCAATCATCTATCTGCTGGCTTTTTAACAAACCCATACACACTATACCCATCTCTTTTGTGGTCAGATGTATGGATGAATTCCCCAAAGCATGTAGTGCAAGGGCCTGCCTGTATACTTTCAAATGGTACTGTTTAAAGTTTTTGGATCCTATTATTATCTTGATAGGTAATAGCAGAATGTCCAAATGTCCTCAAATGTGTACAGTGTGTATTTATATCTTTGTATTATGACACTTCTTACCTGTCCAGTGGGCTGCCAATAGTGTAAATAAGGAGGGGCTGTTCCAAGTAATACCCTGTATTTAGGCATTCATCTCTCAATGAAGTGAAGAGGGTTACCTATCCAAGATTTCCACACACCCCCTATAATGTTAGAAATGGCCCATGAGAGGGGGGGGGGGAATATGGTAGGTGTACCTTATACTTTGGCGTTGTTAAATTCCCCTTAATAAATGCTATCTGGAGGTTGCCCCATAATGTTTGTGTCTAATCTGCTTGCCATGTTTCTGAGAAAAAATAGTAATGTTTATTGTTTTTGCCTCAACAGTTTCCTTCCCCGCCACAGGAATGGCAGACTGTGGCCTCCCACTTTGCCCAGTGGTGGGACTTTCCTAACTGCGGAGGGGCAATTGATGGGAAACATGTCCACATCGTCCCACCACCCAACTCGGGGTCGTACTATTATAATTACAAGGGGTTCAATAGTATTGTGATGTTGGCAGTGGTGTCGGCTAATTACGACTTCCTGTATGTGGACGTGGGGAAGAATGGCCAGATGTCCGATGGTGGAGTCATCACCCAGACTGAGTTTTACAGGCGTCTCCAGAATGGCAGCTTGGACTTGCCAGCTCCAGAGGACAATGTTGAAGGACTCCCATTTGTGTTCGTTGCTGATGAAGCGTTTGCGCTGGGGGACCACCTGATGCGGCCATTCCCAATGAGGACCCTCACCCCGGAACAGAGGGTTTTTAATTACCGGCTGGCCAGAGCCCGAAGAGTGGTGGAGAACACACTTGGAATCCTGGCCAGCCGGTTCCGCCTATTTATGACACCCATCCATATGGCAGAGTATAAACTGAACCATATTATACTTGCGTGCTGTGTTCTCCATAACTTTTTATGAAAACATTCGGCCAACTATGCTGGCTCAGTTGGGCCTGAGGCTGGAATGATACACCAAACCACACTGACGGTGCTTGAAAGCGGCTGTCCTGGCTTGCCCTCCCTGAGTGCCCGTGATGTCCGGTTACGCTACCTGGAGTTCTTTGCGGGTAGGGGGGCTATCAATATGCCAGCAAATCTGTGAAGCCTTTTTATAATAAAACAAAAAAAGAAATTCTTTGTGGACATTTACTGCTTGTGTTTGTTTTAGCTGACCCTGACAGAAATGGGTTGAGTCCTGAAAATGTTGTGATTGTGTAAACTTATTATACAAAGCACTGTTGGCTGTTATTTACTAAAATGCAAAAACACATTTCACCACAAGTGCAGTTGCAACTGCACTGAAACTGCACTTGTAGTGCCAAGAGGATTTGCCCTTAGAAAATAACCCCCATTTTCTCACAAAACAACAATGACATCACCCCAAAAGTGTTGTAGCGTTGACACAATAATCCACACATTCTTGATTAACAATCTTTTTAATACCTGCACAATCACATGTGCATTTACCAAAGGTTTTTCAAACAAACCAACCTGTTTGTTGTATAACAATTTTTGGGGTGGCATTATCAAAACTCAAAGTTTCCATTTTAGATAAAACAGGCCTGTGTAAAACCAACAAGAAAGACACAAATCTTGAACTTACAAACTTCACATTTGGTAGAATTTGAAGGCAATATCAGACATGAGTATTTAGGAACTGTGTTTGATATTGCGTTCAGATGGGGTGAAGTCACCCCAGGAAAAGCCAGATCTGGAAGATGCACACCAATTTAACAATGTCAGCATGTGCTAGCTGCCATCACGGGGGATCAAGGGACGTGTTTTGGGGGAGCAAGCCCTTCCTCACCGCTACTTTATTATTGAGGAAGGGGTTGCACCCCCAAAACGCGTCCATTGATCTCCTGTGATGGCAGATAGCACATGTTGGCACACTGTGTGCATCCTCCAAATTTGGCTTTGGGAAAAATCACAAAAAACATTTAGCACATTGTAGCACACAAAAGAAGAAAGTGATTTGGAGGGGCTTTAAACTCGCCCCAAAACATCAATGATGTTTTTATTTATGTTTTTTATTCTCCCCGATCAGGATCTGGGCACTTTCGGATGTGAAAGGATCTGGATCCACAACCTCACAATCACCTAAAAAGAGAGGAACCCCAAAATAAATTAGGTCTAAAAAAAATGCCGCCATCCATCTCTTACCTGAGCCTGTGGTCGCAGATACTCACCTGTTGTGGTGACTAGTTCCACCACATCTTCTTCCTCCTGCTCAGCTTGTGTTGGGTGGATTTCCCCTTCTTCCAGAGGGGGGGGGGGGGGGCTCTGGTCTCCTCGGATGAGGGGTGTCCTCCGAGTCTTTTATCCCCTATGTAAAACAAAAATGGTATAATTAGCACACAGATATTTGATGGCAGAACTAGAAATAGTAAACATTGCTTGGGGAAGTAGGTACAATTGTCAATTTTAGCAGAGTTCCAAGATGTATTTTTTTTATTGCCCTTTGTCAAGCTGCAATACTTTACCTGTTTGGTACAAGATTCACTGATGTAGCCCCCCCCCCTATAGTATACACTGGAGCCCCCTAATAAAAAGGGTGTTCTTGTGTCCCACACTAGTGCTCCAGTGTCCAGATGTGAAAACAGCTGCTCAGTGTCCTCTCCTTACACAGAATCTAATTTGCATTTCATTCTAGTAACAAAGCCATCTACACAACCCAATTCTTTTAAGACAAGTATAGGGCGTCAAAATGGTGGCCAAATGCATATGGCCTAAACAATGGTATTTTAGAGTCCGAAAGCAAAAAGTTTGATCTGAACGAATAATGTGCCCATGAACATGAAAGTTGCCATTTTAAACTGTACAACAGTTCCTAAAAGCACATGGAGCAGCACGAACGTAATAAACATAAAGAATAGGAACACAGGACAACTACTTACTTTTTTGCAGCACTCTCTGGATCTTTCTGTACTGCTCATGTTCTCGTAATTTGAGGTCCGACCACCGCTTCCTGAGCTGATCTTTCGATCGTCGTACCCCAAAATTCCGGTGCAGACTCCTGACCACTTTCGCCATGATCTTGGCCTTTCTGACATTGGGGTTGGGGTATCATCATAGTCGGCCTTCTTCAGGATGTCGACCATCTCCAACATCTCCCCAAAGGACATATTTGAGTCCTTAAATCTCCTTCTGGATCGGGACGTGTCCGGATCCGGCCTTTCCTCCTCCTCGTCGATGCTACAATTAGCACGCACCTGCTGTATCCGCCATGTGCTCTTCCCCCACTGCGCCGAACGAAAAGGGGCGGGGAATAGACTAGAAAGAACGTCAGGGGCAGGCGGAGTTACACGCATGCGCAGTGTGTATAAAGCGTAACACGCATGCGTCTTACGTACGATCTGTGAGCGGAGGAAGGAGCATCGGAGGCACCGATCATGATAACGAAGGTAGGATCTAAACTTGGGCCTATACTGCTTCAAAATGGAAGCCTATATTGTAACAAGATTAGGGGAGTTTGGCCTGACATTAGGGTTTGTCTTGTGTTGTGTCTTGCAGAGAAAATGGATGGGTTCAACGACCACAATTTCCTCCCCCTGTTCATTGACAAATACAGGGAGCTGCCCTGTCTGTGGCAGGTGAGACACCCCCACTATAATCACAAACAGAAGAGGCAGGCAGCGCTGGAGAAACTGCTGGAGTTGGTGAAGCCGGTGGTCCCCACAGCAACCATCCCCTATTTAAAAGCCAAAATTGGTGGCCTGAGGAGCACTTATCTTAGGGAGCGCAAGAAGGTCACAGATTCCCAGAGATCCGGAGCTGCAGCAGATGATATTTATGTCCCCAGGCTGTGGTACTATGAGAGACTGCGATTTCTGTCAGACCACACAGAAGTCAGGGAATCCCTCTCTACTCTTCCTTCCACGCTTCCTTCCACCCCAGCTGAGGCTTCCGATGTCCAACCTGGGCCTTCCAGCCAGGAAGAAGTGGAGGAGCCCAGCTGGAGTCAGGTATAGCATTCTTCTACAGATTTCTGGTCAATCAATAAATGATGTTTACTAGATGTTATTATTGATCACTAATTGCTGCTTGAAAGTGTTTTACATATCAATAGACAGTAGTGGGCACCCAAAATTGGGACAAGAATGGAAAATGCTGGGCTCAGAAGGATAGTCTGTTATATTTGTTAACATTCAATTTGCAACAGTCAGGAGGTGAAAATTGTGTGTGATTGATGAATCAAAAACTAAAACTATGTCCCTTTTTCATACACAGGAAGACCTCAGCCAGGAGGAGGTTGTGGAATGTGGCAGTCAGGAGGAGGCGGGGATTAGTGGCAGCCAGGAGGAGGCGGGGCTAAGTGTCAGCCAGGAGAAGCCAGGGACCAGTCGCAGCCTGACTGAGTCTCAGGTTCCTCCCCTCCGCCTTCCATATAAAAGAGCCAGGAAGACGACTCTGAGTCCCGTGCAGGATTCAGCATTCAGGCTGATCCAGGAGGCTTCTGCGTCCCTACGAGCCTTACCCACTCCTGAAGAGGCCTTTGCCTGCATGGCTGCCACAAAACTGCAGGGCATGCAGGAGGGTCAACGCAAGCTCTGTGAGGACCTTATGTATAAAGTCCTACGTAAGGGGGTGAGTGGGGAACTAACACCCAAGACCGACGTGGTTGAGTTGGACCATCCTCCTCCTCCTCCTGCTGCCACAACTCCACCACTAGAGCCACCGCGTGTAAGGAAGTGTGGAAGGAAGACCAGAGAGTGATTGCCCTGGGTTCAGTCTGGTCTGACAAAAGCTGCAGTCTCTCGTATGACCACAGCCTGGGGACACAGATGTCATCTGCTGCTTTCCGGATCTCTGGGACTTCTGGACCAGTCTGCCCTCCCTTAGATAAGGACTCCTCAGGCCACCAATTTTGCTTTGAAATAGTTGATGTCTGCCCTGGGGGTCCAAGGCTTCACCCACTTCTGTTGTTTTGCCAGCGTTGCCTCCCTCTTTGTTTAGTTGTGAGCCCTTAATAAAAAAACGTTATGGAAATTATACTCTCCTGTGTGTGTTTTCATCCAAAAAGGACAGTTTGTTGGTGACGATTCAGGTACATTTCTAACATAAAATGTGAAATTAACAAGGGACAACAACACCAAACAATCTCCTACAGATTAAATAGAACAACATATCAATGGTGTTGTGGGAACTTGTCACAAAAAACACACACAAACATTTTTGGGAGTACAAATCAAAATCCCAAAAAAAAAAAAAAAAACCCTTCAAAAAAATACAAACACAAAAAAAGAATCTACATTAAAGCCAAAAAAAATATAAAAAATAAACAAAAATATGTTGTCAGATGTGAGAAATCAAAATATATTGAGAGAATCCAGATAAATAGTAACGAAATAAGTTTGTGAGAAGTGTGTGTGAATATGAGCAGCAAAACTATTATATTCTTGTCACATTATAAAGAAGAAGAGAGTGCACTGTATTAAACCATTTTTAACATTGCAGCGTGACGAAAGTGCTGTATCCATTGCGAATGCTAAGTTTACCAGAACGAGCTGTTCCGTCTTGGAATTTCTTCTGAGCATGCGTGGCACTTTGTGCGTCGGAACAGGCCACACACGGTCGGAATTGACACGATCGGATTTTGTCGGAATTTCCGACAACACGCTCTGATCGGACATTTTCCATCGGAAAATCCAACCGTGTGTACGGGGCATAAGACTATATAAATGTATGCAGGGCTTTTCTTCTCAGAGAATAGGTGCAGAAACTCAACCACACCATCCACCGAACTGCATCCAAAGATGGGTGTGGCCAAGAAGCCCTAACAGTGGGAGGACCTTAAAGGGGCAATAAATACCAGGAGTGCATTTTGTGCAGAGTTCAGGGATATGCTAAGTACAGAGTGTGGGGTTCAAAGGTGTGCTACGTACAGAGTGCAGAGTTTGGGGACTTGCTCTGCATAGTGTGCCGCAATCAGCTCTCTTTCACAGGCTGTTCACATCTCACTTTTTACCCCTCTCCCTGGGTGCAAGGGGCACATGAAATGGCCTCAAGGGTCAGATTTGCCCTGCGGGCCTTGTGTTTAACACATGTGATGTATATGCAAACCAAACTTGGTGGGAGTAAATCCTGACTGGTCAAGAACTTTGGAAAACATTTTAAGAACTGAGGCTAGTAGTGAGATGGGTACAAATGTGTCTATATGACTCTGGTAGTTTGGGGTCTGTGCTCTGCTTTGGTATTATGATTATAGTGGCCTTATTCATGGAAGAGGGAAGCAACCATTGAGTAAAAGCTTCCTGGACCATGGTAAGTACTTATAGATCTCTGTAGGGATACCATCATGTCCTGGGGTCTTAATTTTGGAAGAATCCCAAACTGCACTTTATAGTTCATCCAGTGTAATTAGAAACATTTTACTCTGTCAGCTTCTGTCACCTGTATCACCTGTGTTGATGTGTATCAAACTGCTCGGACAATCCCCTAGGGACATAGTCAACAGTGTATTTATGGTGCAAGGTCTGTTCATTCCCCAGAGCCAAGGCAATGTTTTCAAGGGCTATGATGTGTACTGACATAGTTTGAAAATTTGCAATTGATAGGTTTCGGTTTCCTCCACATACTTGTATCTGTAAAATCAATTTCCTTAAGATATTATAGATATTGCCTGGCACATGTCCTCAATTTGGTGGTGTAAGATTTCGTAAAAAGGTACCCAGGGTTGGACGATCTGCTAAAGCAGGCCAGAAGAGTCTGTAGCCATTTCAGGTGGTCATACACAGCCATTGCTCACTTGGCTGAAATTCAGCGGGAATTCCACCTGCCTGTAAACCGCCTGATTTGTGACATGCCCACCAGGTGGAACTTGACTTTGGCAATGCTGCAGCAGCTGCACAGGCAGCAGAGGTCCATCAGCGAGTACCTGTGTGAGTATGGCACAACGACAAGCTCAGGCCAGCTCGGCTTTTTTCCCCCACGCCAATGGCTGCTCATAAAGGATGCATGCACTGTACTGTAACCATTTGAGGAGGCCATAAGGATGGTGAGCCGTGACAATGCATGCATCAGTGACACAATCCCTGTTGTGTTCCTGCTGGAGCAGACTCTGCGTGACATTATGGACAGGGTACTTGATGCAGAGCAGCAGGAGGAAGAGGAGGACTTCCTTTCCTCTCAAGACCCATTTTATGCAGACACCATTGTTCCTATGCCTCAGAACACACAAGAAGAGATGGAGGAGGAGGATTCGGGCAGTTTTGGAGGCATTGAAGCAGAGGAAGACATATGTCAAACAGTAAGAGATGGTTTTTCATCTGCAGAACCATTGGGAGTAGTACGTGGCTGGGAGGAGGCAGTTCCAGATACTATAATCCTCAGTGACCCTGAGGAGTCTGCTTCTCATGCCTCAGCAAATTTGTGGTGCATGGGCACCCTCATGCTTCAAAGCCTGTGCAAGGACCCAAGAATATGTGCCGTAGTAGAGGGATCACTATTGGTTGGAAACCCTCCTTAACCACTGTTACAAGGGGAAGTTTCAGAACTCATCCCATCCCCACAGAGAGTGCAGAAGATGAAATCTCTTGAAGACAATTTAATGAGGAGTTTATCTAATGCTTTCCCCGACTCAGGTAGGTTACAGTGTCATGGGAAATTTAGTTTTGAGGCTTCTGTTGGTCAAGAGAGGAGCGGTGAAGAAGGTGGCCACCTAAGTGATGCATTTCACAATTTTTTTTAGTCCTCGCCGCCCAGGGCTGTCAGCTTCCACATCCCATCAGCAGCGCCTGCATCACACGGTGGACGATTATCTAGAGGCAAAAACAGAAATGGAGAGCTTTCCAGTTGACGATCCACTGGCTTACTGGGTCATGAGAATAGACCACTGGCCAGAACTTGCCCAGTATGCAATTGAACTGCTGGGCTGCCCTGCAACCAGCGTGCTTTCCGAATGGCATTCAGTGCTGCTGGAGGTTTTGGTACTGATAATAGAATGCATCTGTCCACAGACTCGGTGGACTGTCTGAAATTTGTCAAAATGAATCAGTCCTGGTATACCAGCAGCTATGAAGCCCCTGATGCCGATGTCGCTGATTAAGTGGGATTTTTAGGATGTGGAATCTCTGCAGGACTTCTAGGCTGCCTAGCATTGTGGATGTTGATTTCATCTGGATTAATTTTTTTAGTATAGGTTTCATGGGCACAATTAACACCCAAAGAAAAAACAATTTTTCCACACCTGTTTGACAGGTGGATATCATTAAAATTTTCGACAGCAAGGCCAATTCTTGCTTTCATCAAGAGCACCTCTATAAGGTTACAGTGGGAAGACACCACCGACACCCAAAGACCAATTTTGCCGCACCTGTTACTTCTATCCAAAGTATGTGGAAGAGACATCAGAATTTATCCAAAAAATCTCTAATCTTGTTCCCAGTGCACTACATTGTAGCCTCATCATACAGACTGGCTCCGCAAGCCGTTGCTTACAAAATAAAGAAAGCTTGCAAGGCAAATGTCATTTTTTGGCTTTATAAATGCAATTATTTCTGCAGCAGGCACTATATTGAAAGGAATTTTTCATTTCTATACTTTCACATTAAGCGTCAATAAATCACTGCTCATTAAAAAATTTTTTTTTTTTACAAACTTTCTTTTCATTGATACATGCTCTCCAGGACAGTACATGAACCCCCATAGCCATTGTATGTCCAATTATTTGCATATAAGCCTTCAAAATGGCCACTTTTGATTTTTCATGTTCAGGTCCCATAGACTTCAATGGGGTTCGTTATTCCATTCTGAACTTTCGCAACGTTCGAAAGTTCTGGTGCGAACCGAACTGAGGGTCGCTCGGCCCATCCCTACCAACCACCTATATAACAATCCATATGGTTCTACAGTGCATAAATCATTGCAATATTAAACTGTGGAGGGAATTCAATCGCTTAACGCTTTTCGCTGATACGTTTCTACAGGAGAGGGATATTCAAAATAGATGTTGAAGAAAAGACTGCTGAAGTAAGCTAGCCAAAAAGAGATGTTGATGGAAGATGTTGCCAAGGAACAATGAACAGAAGGGGGGCAGGCCAATGTAAAAAATAAACACCAGATCCCTCATCTGTTCCTAAAAGCTAACCCAGGGAGATATGGCGTGCAAAAGTCCTTTTCCTTATCCTTAGATTGTATCAAGACAAAAGAATTCTCAAAGGGACTCCCCTAACGGATGGTGTAAGAATCAATAAACTGCACAAGCAACACACCCCACAAAGAGCACATATCACAAGAAACTCAGCTGTTGTGGAAGAGAGCAAAGTAAAGCAAAGAGAGAAGAAGAACACGGTGAATGGAGGACATCTGGGAAATGACAGTCAGTTGTGATGTAAAAGAGAACATTAACCTGGCAAAAGACTAGGCCAGATGCAAAGTGATGGTGGGAGCAAGGTTCCAGATTTGAAGTTTCCTGAAAACCGCAATCGGTCAAGGTAGCCTTTACATGAATGCCCTTCAGGCTGACCTTCTGTAGGAAAGTACTCCACAGGGGCCCTTCTGAAGTTAGGGTCAACTTCACTGCTTTAAACTTTAAAACTTTACTTTTAAAACTTTAAAAAAAAATTTAAACAAATATATATATATATATATATATATATATATATATATATATATATATATATATATATGTAAAAAATGATGAAAATAGCCCACCACTCAATGCAACATTTTGATTAAAGCAGTTCTAGCCACTTCCGGACCAGCTGCCGCAGTTTTACTGCAGCAGGTTGGCTCGGCTGGGCAAATCGATGTTACCTTATGTCGCTTCACCCCTTGGCCACTAGGGGCGCACGTGCGCCAACGGAGGCCCACGCGCGCCCTCCTTTTAGCGTGTGCCCGGAGCCAATGCAAGTGCCCGATGGGCGCGATGACCGCCGGGCACCCGTGATCGCTTGTGACAGAGTGAGAATGGGGATCTGTGTGTGTAAGCACACAAATCCCGGTTCTTTCAGGGGAGTAGAGAGAGATCGGTGTTCATACTAAGTATGAACACCGATCTCTCTCTCCTCCTAGACAGTCCCATCCCCCCACAGTTAGAACACACACTAGGGAATGCAGTTAACTCCTTGATCGCCCCCTAGTGTTAACCCCTTCCCTACCAGTGACATTTACACAGTAATCAGTGCATTTTTATAGCACCGATCGCTGTATAATTGTCAATCATCCCAAAAATGTGTCTAAAGTGTCCAATTTGTCTGCCGCAATATCGCAATCCCGATAAAAATCACAGATCGCCACTATTACTAGTAAAAAAAAAATAATAATAATAAAAATGCCATAAATATATCCCCTATTTTGTGGACGCTATAACTTTTGTGGAAACCAATCAATATATGCTTATTGCGATTTTTTTTACCAAAAATATGTAGAAGAATACATATCGGCCTAAACTGAGGAAGAAATTTGTTTTTTTACATTTTGGGGGGATATTTATTATAGCAAAAAATTTGTTTTTTTGGAAAAAATATGTGGGATATTAATTATAGCAAAAAGTATGGCAAAAAATGGCCTGGTCATTGAGCAACCAAATCTTCCGGGGCTGAAGTGGCTAGCTGACATAAGTCATGGTTATCTGCAAAACGCAGTCTACATCCTAATTATTATTGAGAATGTATATTCTATTATTCCATTGCAGCAGGAAAGTTTTCCCTGTCAGTTTTCATTCCCAGAAAACCAAATGTGTTTTCTTGAATGCTTGTCAGTGTCTGGTAGAAGGTTTTGTAGATAGTTCCAGACAGAGTGAATATATTATATTGAAGTTTTTGTTGTATTTGTGTTCAAAAGGTCACTTTTCATCTCCCTTTGCTGTGATCTCTGTGTATGATAATATTAGCACAACAAAGAAGTGGCAGTTCTTTTATAGTGATGTTCGGACTTCTTGTGTCTGTGAACACAATTTACTTTCATAAGTTGGTACTGCAGACAATTCACAGCTTTTGACTAGCAGGTAAAGAAAAGCTTAAAGGTTAATGGTGCATGTATACAGTGGGGTATTATCCAGTGCCTCGGCTGGTCTACAAGTATTTTATTGATCTGCCTAGGCTTGCTTGCTCATCTCAGAGCAAAGAATTTACTTGTTTTTTTATAGCAATGTTCTACACCAATAGAAAAGTCAACAAATAAAACACGGATGCAATTGTGTTGCAAAACAGAACGTCACCGGCCTTGTCGCATTTAACTGTGTCTGGATTTCATAACAAAATGGAAACGGCATTACCATGGATGAGTTTGGAAAACAGATCCAATGCGTTTCGAAGCTTTTAAAACCAGCGGTATTGTTAGGCTGAATTGTTGACAAATGTCTTATTCTTTGTAACTAAAAGCTGCATATACCACTTAAACAAGCTATTGGCCTGCTGGTAATGGATTTGCAGTATTACTTATAGGTACTTAGACAACGACAAAGCAGAAATTGCCAGTATACACAGCTAAAAATGAATTAACCTTTGCCTGTTCACTTTAGCTTTATGAAAAAAAATGATTTTTGAAATTTAGCTGAATATCTACATTTTACATTATGTATATGCATCCTCTTTGCATTTACTTCTTAGTTTAAAAGAATTATTATTAACTCAAAAATAGTGAAGCGCTCCTCATCTACGGCATGCAGTGTTCAAATCAAAACAAATACAGATTCATATAAAAGCTTTTTTTTACATAGCTAAATAAAAAAAAGAATGTGCATAACACATGTCATTAAATAAAACACAGCTTTAGTAACTCAGACCCAGGTTTTACACTCTTTGAACAGGTGTGCAAATCTGACCCCCATAGACATGGGCTAATTTCTGAGCTTTATACCCATCTTCTAACCCCAGGCACGGCAAAAAACTCATGTTGGCAAATGGGAAAGAGTTCTTAACCTCATTCTTGACCAGGAAGATTGGTCACTCATCTGGCAGGCTACTAAATTTTCCTCACCTAATATCGCCTCCTTAGAAACTAACTACAAGGTGCTTACCAGGTGGTACCTGGTCCCCACCAGGATTAATAAATTCCTCCCGAAATGCCCACCCCATTGCTTTCACAGGTGTCGCGGTACGGGCACGCACCTCCACATTTGGTGGGACTGCCCCAAAGTGCAAACTTTCTGGTCAGAGATTTTTGTAATTCTATCGAAACTTTTTGACGCATCTCTATCGCGGGACCCAACTGTGGCTCTACTGAATAATAAACCCATGTCTTAGACCCATCGCCAATTTAAACTTCTGCTCCAAGTCACTACTGCTGCCATGCAGACTATAGCTAAAGCCTGGAGATCTACTTGTGGTAAAACACAGAATTACCCAAGCAAGGATTCACACCAAATTAGAAGCTGTTAGATAAAGTTCCTGAATTTAAGAAGCTCTGGAACCCTTGGGTAACCCATTTCCTACCCCCTGGTTTAGATGAAACCTTAATCTGACCCATAATATCTCCAGCTAACTATCTTTACCCAACCCTTGAGTCTGACACCACTCTTCTATCCTCCCCGAGGGGGGTTACCTTGCCCGCCCTCCCCTTCCCTACCCCCCTCCCTTTACCCCTCCACCGACCTCTTCCCAACCTCGTCCCTTCCCTTTCTTTTGCTCCTTTTTTGGTCCCTTTACACATTTGTCCCCCGTCCTTCCTACTTCTTTCTCATTTCTATCCTTGCTATACTATCCCTGCAGTCTCCTTACCCTGGCTTGAGCTTCTAGCTAGGCATTTCCCTTGGCACGCCCCATTGCCCATCCCGATCAACAGTCTTCCATTACTCCTGTGCTCTTTGACATTGTCCCCTGTTGGAGTGCCAACAGCTGGGTATGGTTCGGAGCCCTGTGTAAATGCTCTCCTCCTTATCCCCACCTGTTTTTTACCCTGACTGTTAATAAGTTGCTTTTGCCTAGGATTACAGCCTACATTTGTGTAGCTTTTTGAAAGAATATCGCCCTTTGCTGTTTGCTATGTACCCTTTTTTAACCCCGCATGGTCTTTTGTATGCTTTAGCTTTTGTTGTATTGTACTTACTATACATATGTACCTTTCACACTATTACTTGTACCCTTGTACTGAAACGTTTTGTTTCTTTAAATAAAATACTTGAACAAACATATCTTTAGCAATCATTAATTAGAACTAGCTATACCTGACTACCTACCTATACCTGCACATGTGTTGCTACTGCGTATGAAAAATGTATGTGCATGATTCCATAAAACCTCAGCTGCAGGCAAAAAAATCACCCCCAAATTGGGTATAAATGTTTGCTGAATAATGTAAATTCACAAACGTCCCACTTACGGACTGCCCGCCGTCATTTTACATCGCTACTTTAAAGAGGAATACCGTTGTTATGGCAGCAGCTAGTATCCTCTTCTTCAGTGGGTTGTCCGCTTTAAGATAAAAGTGGTCTCTGTGGCGGATCACTTTTATTGGCGGCGGGAAAGGGCCGTCGGCAGCGGCGGAGGCGATCGTATCCTGTCCCTGGCTTGGCATGGAGACGAGTGAGGGGAAGATGGCCCTCACCTGTCTCCATACCACTGCAGGGCGGAAGTGACGTCAAAATTTCACTTCCACCCATAACTCTTAAAGGGACATTTTATTATTATTATTATTATTTTCAAATGACATAAAATGTATTTTTTTTTATTGCATTTTAGTGTAAATATGAGATCTGAGGTCTTTTTGACCCCATATCTCATATTTAAGAGGTCCTGTCATGCTTTTTTTCTATTACAAGGGATGTTTATAGGAATAAAAGTGACACCATTTTTTTTTTTAAAGAATAGTGTAAAAAATAAAATAAAAGGTAAAATAATTAAGAAAAAAAAAAATATTTTAAACGCGCTCTGTCCCACCAAGCTTGCATGCAGAAGTGAACTCATACGTGAGCAGTGCCCGCATATGAAAACGGTGTTCAAACTACACATGTGAGGTAGAGCGAGAGCAATAATTCTAGCCCTATAATTTTTTAAAGGTCACCTACGGAGATTTGTAAAGGTAAAAGTTTGTCACCACGAGCGGGCGCAATTTTGAAGCATGACATGTTGGGTATGAATTTACTCGGCATAACATTATCTTTCACAATATAAAAAAAAATTGGGCTAACTTTACTGTTGTCTTATTTTTAACTCAAAAAAGTGTACTTTAAAAAAAAAAACTGCGCTTGTAAGACCGCTGCGCAAATACAGTGTGACAGAAAGTATTGCAACAACCGCCATTTTATTCTCTAGGGTGTTTGAAAAAAAATATATAATGTTTGGGGGTTCTAAGTAATTTTCTAGCCAAAAAAAACTGTTTTTAACTTGTAAACACCAAATATTAGAAAAAGGCTCAGTCCTTAAGTGGTTAAATAAATAAATATTAATCTCCAATAAATAACTAAAAAAATCTGTCAAATATACATACACATTATATTGTCAAAAGTATGCCTTTACACGCATGTGAACTTTATTGGCACCCCAGTCTTAGTCCATAGGGTTCAATATTGGGTTGGTTTACCCTTTGCAGCTATAACAGCTTCAACTCTTCTGGGAAAGCTGTCCACAAGGTTTAGGAGTGTGTCTATGGGAATGTTTCACCATTCTTCCAGAAGCGCATTTGCGAGGTCAGGAACTGATGTTGGATGAGAAGGCCTGGCTCCCAGTCTCCACTAAGATTTTTCACCTTAATGCATTAAATCACTTTAAGAACGATTGGATTGGCTTGCCCAGTTAAAATTGCCACTTTCACAAATCAAAGCATAGTGGCTGCGACATGCATACAGACACATCTGGCTGTAATATTAGGTGGGTGGTCGGGTGAGGGCAGTAAAACCAGGACCTACCCACCCACACTTTTACCATGGCTCGTGTGAAAGATCCT
Organism: Aquarana catesbeiana; assembly: GCF_042186555.1. Lineage (NCBI taxonomy): Eukaryota > Metazoa > Chordata > Amphibia > Anura > Ranidae > Aquarana > Aquarana catesbeiana. Next base: position 36,897,641 of record NC_133326.1, read on the forward strand.
GAAGCGTGTCACCGGCAGAATTACCAGATAAAATAAAAGGAAAACAAGCGTGAAAGAAGAATGCTAATAATGCATCTACCACATCTACCAAAGGGTAAGCTGCAATATATTACATTTTTATTTCTAGGGTTTGATACACTTTAATAACTGATATACGGTGCATCCGGAAAATATTCAAAGCGCTTAACATTTTCCACATTTTGTTATGTTACAACCTTATTCCAAAATGAATTAAATTAATTATTTTCCTCAAAATTTTACAAACAATACCTCATGATGACAACGTGACAGACGTTTGTTTGAAATTTTTTGCAAATTTATTAAAAATAAAAGATGGAAAAAAATCACATGTACATAAGTATTTACAGCTTTTGCCACGACACTCAAAATTGAGCTCAGGTGCATCCTGTTTCCACTGATCATCCTTGGGATGTTTCTACAACTTGATTGGAGTCCACCTGTGGTACATTCAGTTGATTGGACATGATTTGGAAAGGCACACACCTGTCTATATATAAAGGTCCCACAGTTAACAGTGCATGTCAGAGCACAAACCAAGCCATGAAGTCCAAGGAATTGTCTGTAGACCTCCAAGACAAGATTGTATTGAGGCACAGATCTGGGAAAGGGTACGGAAAAATGTCTGCAGCATTGAAGGTCCCAATGAGCACAGTGGCCTCCATCATCCGTAAATGGAAGAAGTTTGGAACCAGCAGGACTCATCCTAGAGCGGGCTGCTGAGCCAAACTGAGCAATCGGGGGGGAAAAGGGCCTTAGTCAGGAAGGTGACCAAGAACCTGATGGTCACTCTGACAGAGCTTCAGTGTTTCTCTGTGGAGAGAGAAGAATCATTCAGAAGAACAACCATCTCTGCAGCACTCTAAATCAGGCCTGTATTGTAGAGGGCCAGACGGAAGCCACTCTGCAGTAAAAAGGCACATGAAAGCCTGCCTGGAGTTTGCCAAAAGGCACCTGAAGGACTCTCAGACTATGAGAAACAAAATTCTCTGGTGTGATGAAACAAAGATTGAACTCTTTGGCCTGAATGGCAAGCATCATGTCTGGAGGAAACCAGGCACCACTCATCACCATCCCTACAGTGAAGCATTGTGGTGGCAGCATTATGCTGCGAAGATGTTTTTTATCAGCAGGAACTGGGAGACTAGTTAGAATTGAGGGAAAGATGAATGCAGCAATGTACAGAGACATTCTTGATGAAAACCTGCTACAGAGCGCTCTGGACCTAAGACTGGGGCGAAGGTTCATCTTCCAACAGAACAAGGACCCTAAGCACACAGCCAAGATAACAAAGGAGTGGCTACAGGACAACTCTGCAAATGTTCTTGAGTGGCCCAGCCAGAGCCCAGACTTGAACCTGATTGAACATCTCTGGAGAGATGGCTATGCACTGACTCTCCCCATCCAACTTGATGGAGCTTGAGAGGTCCTGTAAAGAAGAATGGGAGAAACTGCCCAAAAATAGGTGCGCCAAGCTTGTAGCATCATAATCAAAAAGACTTGAGGCTGTAATTGCTGCCAAAGGTTCTTCAACGAAGTATTGAGCAAAGGCTGTGAATACTTATGTACATGGGATTTTGTTTGTTTTTTTATTTTTTATAAATGTGCAAAGATTTCAAACAAACTATGGGGGCACCTGAGCCAAGTCACAGCTCCGTGTGTCCATTCAGACACAGAGCCCGACCCCAGCCCCGCCCCCTCTCTCCCCTGATTGGCTAACTGACTTTGATTGACAGGGAGCCAATGGAGGAGAGTCCCCGATGGCTAAAACACTCATGGACATCACTTGAGAGAGATGGAGCTCAGGTAAGTATTATGGGAGTGCTGGGGAGGCTGCTACACACAGAAGGTTTTTTTATCCTATGCATTAAGATAAAAAAACTTTAACGCCCAAGTGATTGATGCATCTAAACCCGTCTAAATGCGATACCGCATTTTCAAGCAGCAAGAGTATTTTCTGCTGCCAGAAGAAAGGCGTCTAGCTGAGTTGGCCAAAACATCCAGAGGGACATTTAGGGGCAGGAAAAAAAAAAGTCAAACATCAGTGAATCAGGCACTTAGGAGCTCAAATGTGCATGAGACCTAATTAGTAGATTACCTGCTGCACTTGTCTAAAGTTTCTCTTGTGGTACATGTAACCATTGGTATTTATTTATTTCAGGTACTTATATAGCGCTGTCAATTTACGCAGCGCTTTACATATACATTGTACATTCACATCAGTCCCTACCCTCAATGAGCTTACAACCTAAGGTCCCTAACACACATTCATACATACAAGGGCCAATTTAGACAGGATCTGATTAACCTACCAGCATGTCTTTAGAATGTGGGAGGAAACCAGAGTACCCTGAGGAAACCCACGCAGGCACAGGGAGAACATGCAAACTCCAGGCAGATTGTGTCATGGTCGGGATTCAAACCACCGTATAAAGCATAACCAAAAATGAAAAGCTTCTTGAGTAATGAAGATGTCAGACTACTTAATGCCAAGTTCACAGTAAAAAGTCCTTTGGAATAAAACCAAGCTGCCTCTGGAATCGCGGTAGCCAAGTCTGCAGCACAATGGAGCCTAATGCCAAGAAGGAGGGTTAATGTGGCACCCGGTGGTTTTGGACACCAATACAATGACATCTGGAGCACAGCTAACCAACACAGGAATATAATCATTACAGGAGCAGCGCGTCTGAGTCTTTAGAAAGCATTGGCAGGCTCTTGTGTAAGACATATTTATGAAGAAGCAGTGTTAGTTTTGCTCCCTCCGGGAGAAGAGGAAGAAGCTGGCTTTATTTAGAAATCAATACACAAATTAGGGAGCAGTTGCAATCAATGACAGTGTAACACTTTACCCCGGGACAGGTTCAATACCATAATGACAAGATGAAAGACACAAATATTGAGAAATGATCTGTCTGTGGGAGAAGGGACTTACAGAGAGTCTGCTTTGCCCAGTGACCTTGACAGACGCTACGTGTTACAGCACTTAACTTCCTCCCCTGATATAATTGTTGTTTGCTGAATAGTAGAAAGGATCTAAGAACTGTGTGCCTCATGATGTCAGCACAATGCCTTGAAACATCAGTTGTAAGTATGCTACATAGCCAATACCCATCTGTACATCTGTACCAAAGCTAGGAAGACATCAGCTGTCAAAATGTGATACTATGGGGTTGATTTACTACAGGCAAATAGACTGTGCACTTTGCAAAGTACAGTTGCACTCTGCAAGAGCAGTTGCTCCAGAGCTTAGTAAATGAGCAGAAACTCTGCTGACTTCCATCATCCATTCCTGTGCTAGCAAAAAAGTCTGTTTGCCTTTAGTAAATCAACACCTATATCAGAAGGTCAGTACACCTCCTGACAGTGGCGGCTGGTGCTCCATTTTTGGGGGGGGGGCAGCAAACAAACCACCCGCCGGTCAGTGCTCGGAATAGTAGTAGTAGTAATAGTAGTAGTAGTAGTAGTAGCAGCATTAAAGTGGTTCTCAGTGCACAATGAATTCTCTCTCTGAACGCTGCCTGTCTTGACCCTTGCTTTGAATCCATTGAATGCAGACTCATCCTTTGAGCACTGCAAGCCTTGACCATGCTTGATTATCAGATTAATCCTTTGATCGCCACCTGCCCAGAACTTAACCTCAGATCATTGATTTCCTTCTGGATCAAAAACCAAGATACTTGTCTCTATGGGACATGTCACGCATCCCAGTGCCCAAGCCTTGAGGCATACTAGACTTAACTAAAGGCAAAAGTTTTTTTTGGATGGAGGAGAAAGATTAAAACACCTGAAAGGTTTTATTGCTGCCTGTGCCCCTGTTATGGAGATTCACGCTCTCTATTTGTCATGTCTACCATTATCATCGAATGTGAAAATAAAAAAAAAAAAAACGGATTTTGGGATGTCCAAATCTTCCAATGTGGACACTAGTTCTGGTGACCCTGGTGATAACCAGGGATTCCCACACTTTGGAGGGATTTCCTCTAACTTCCTATGTTGGTTATTGGTCAGGAAGTGAAGGGAAATCTCCACAATGAAAAAGCAAAAAAAAAAAAAAACCTGACAGATGTTAAACCCTACCTTACTCCAAAATGAAAAAAAAAGAAAGGTTTGCCTTTAGTTCTACTTTGTGAGCATTAGTAAATAGATAGGAAGGTGTATTATATTTACTTGTTTTAAACTATCTTTCTTTTTGCATATCTTCTGTTACTTTCTGGTTTCTGGCTTAAGCCAAAATTATGTCATACATTCCAGAAATGTTCAAGAGAGGAGGAGGAGTTTTCTCAGCCAAGTAAATGCTACATAAATCATCTGCCCTTACTCAAGATGACCCCGTCTTGCGATCACCAACGATCGCGGGCACAGAAGACAGAACGGGGATCTGTCAATGTAAACAGACAGATCCCTGTTCTGACAGGGGAGGAGAGACAGATCTGCTGTTCCTAGTGATTAGGAACAGCGATATGTCTCCTCCTCCAGTCGGTCCTATCCCCCCTGCTATCGTCCTTAAAGGTGCCAACATACACCTACGGCGATTTGCGGGAATGTGCCAACATGCAGCATTATAATGGCGGTGGCTGGTTGGCAAGTGGTTAACAGTCATTAGATGTGGTGGCTGCCTTATTTTTCTTTTTTTGTCTTTTTTCCCTTCTGTATTCACCTGGTGATCTGGCCAGTAACACACCTCCTGTGTTAGGCAGGCCAAGCATGGTTCAAATCTCGGCCAGTTCAGCAAGAACTGGCCAACATTCGTACCGTGTATAGGCAGGCTGAATGTACCAAGTTGACTGAACAATCAACTCGGGTACAACCAGCATGCCGGGTTTTAGATGTGATTATTGCTAAACACTAGCAATATTCACTGTCTGTGAAGACAATGGCCCGACAGGAGGCTGCCAGAAGACTAATCTGTAGTTAGCAGGTGTAGCCAGAGTTTTTCTTTCCAGGGGTTGTTGTTGTTCAGTCATTTAGTCATGTCCGTCTCTTCGTGACCACATGGACCATAGTGCGCCAGGCTTTTCTGTCCTCCACTGCCGCCCGGAGCTTGCTTAACTCCATCTTCATTGTTTCGATGATGCTACCTATCCATCTTGTTTTCTGTCATCCTCTTCACCTTACTCCTTCCATGTTTCCCATCAGGATCTTTTCCAATGAGTCCTCTCTTTGCATTAGGTGGCCAAAGTATGCAAGTTAAGCTTCAGGATCTGTCCTTCCAGTGAATATTTAGGGTTGATCCCCTTCAGGATTGACTGGTTTGATCTTCTTGCCATCCAAGGGACTTTCAAGAGTCTTCTTCAACACCATAGTTCAAAAGTATCAATCAGAGACAAATGTGAAAACAGAGCACAGAGAAAACATTCGAAGGAAAGACAATATTAGACATTTCAGGCAAGGACAATGATGATCAACTACTAGTCAGGGCAATGGTTTGCAAGATAGACTAAATCAATACATTTGTGTCTTTTATATCTGCTTACAGTTCATGTTTACCGTGTTTTTAAGAATTGGAACAAACTATAATTTGCTAAAACACATTAACAACTTAAGGACCGCCCCCGCCGTCGTTATACATTGCTATTTTGACGTTAAATACCTCTGTTATGGCAGCAGCTAGCTATTTTTAAAAATGTCCGGCGGACCTCTTTCAGATAAAATTATTCTCAGCGGCGGATTTACCGTCAGTAGTAGTGGAGACGATCCAATTCCTGTCCCCTCACTGCCTGGATACAGAGTGAGGGAAAGATGGCCCCCACTCAGCTCCATAGCATTGGAGGGCGGAAGCAACGTCAAAAGTCACTTTCCCCCAATGCTCTTAAAGGGTCAATTTTTTTTTGGGGGGGGGGGATGACATCAATTTTTTTTGTTGTTGTTTTTTATTGCATTTAAGTGTAAATATGAGATCTGAGGTCTTTTTGACCCCAGATATCATATTTAACAGGTCCTGTTATGCTTTTTTTCTATTGCAAGGGATATTTATATTCCTTGAAATAGGAAAAAAAGTGACCCAATTTTTTTTTTTAAAAAGGACTGTGTAAAAATAAAAAATAAAAAGTAAAATAAATAAGAAAAAAAAAAGTAAAGCGCCCCGCCCCGCCAAGCTCACATGCAGAAGTGAACGCATACGTAAGTCACGCCCGCATATGAAAACAGTGTTCAAACCACACATGTGAGGTATCGCCACGATCGTTAGAATGAGAGCAATAATTCTAGCCCTAGATCTCCTCTGTAACTATAAACATGTAACCTGTAGAAATATTTAAATATCGCCTATGGAGATTTTTAAGGGTAAAATTTTGTCGCCATTCCACGAGTGGGCGCAATTTTGAAGCGTGACCTGTTGGGTATCAATTTATTTGGCGTAACATTATCTTTCACAATATAAAAAAATTGGGCTAACTTTACTGTTGTCTTCTTTTTTATTTAAAAAAAGTGTATTTTTTCCCCAAAAAAGTGCGCTTGTAAGACTGCTGCGCAAATACAGTGTGACATAAAGTATTGCAATGACTGCCATTTTATTCTTTAGGGTGTTAGAAAATATATAAATAATGTTTGGGGTTCTAAGTAATTTTCTAGCAAAAAAAAAAAAAGATTTTTAAAAATTTTTAAAAAAAAGTTGTTCTCAAAGGCAAAAGAAACCCCTGAAAATCTATGCCAAAGGTGATTTACTATTTCTGATTATTAGGATGCCCACTGGATAGACTGAAATGCAACTTTTAAATTATTAGAATGATTTTATGCAAAGTTTTCCTTTCTGGTCACCCTCTCTCATCTAGAGGAGCCTTAAAGAAACGTGATCAATTGGTGATGATCGAGTCAATGCATTTGAAATGGCTGAGTAAGGTTCAATCATTCTATTATTACCAAAGTAATAATTGTTCTACAAATAAAAAGAACACACAGCAAGGAATAACCCAGATGCAACTCTTTAATTGCATTTCAGACTTGCTGCTCTGTAACATCGTAATGATTCTTGATTGCACCAAGGAAGGAGAGGCCTTCTCAATAATAACCCTCCTAGCACCCCACAGGAAGACACTCATTATGCATTCTAATTAAAAAAAGCCACAGGAGATTCTATCACACAGCTCACTGTACTAAAAATTGGTTTTGCATACTGGGTTCGGAAAGTCAGATGGTGCTGGCTGTTAACTCCCCCCTTAGTAATTATAATCCTACTAATAAACTAAATTAACAACCGGGTTCAGTATGACAGAAAGCATCCCGCCTTACTGTCTTGTTGTGCTGGTACTTAATAGATGGTATGCTGGATCGCAGTCCCAATGGAAGTAAATTCCTACTGTGAAATTTTGTAACAACTGCAACTTCTCCAAGGAGGCTCATACTGGATATTGCTTATGTCCTTAATATGATATGGCATGTGTATTTCTTTATCAACAAAAAGACGGTACGATTTGTACTAAGCTGGGGTATTAATTACATACAGTAATTCTATTATTTTATTTAAAAGAGACCTGACATATTTCTAAGACTGAGTGAGAATATTTCAAGAAAGATATTTCTAGAACATAATGACATATTTGCAAACTTTTACATTTATAAAAGCCTTAAAGTGGATGTAAACCCCAATTTTTTTTTTAAATTTAGGCTTGTAACTTGTACAGTATAGGATTTCATATCATCTGTGCCCCGTCTTTCTACAAAGAGTTAATCCAGCTCTGAGCAATCCTCTTATCTTTTTTCAGTGAGATAAAAACAGACACACAGAGAAATAGGAGTCCATTTCTCCCCCTTGCTGTGAGTGACAGGTAATTTACATATCTTATGCGCAAGCCTGAGAGAGACATTCTCTGTTCTTCAGATCCCCTCCTCCTTCTTCTCCAGCTCTCCCAGGATTGGCTGCTCCACACCTCAGCATGATTGGGCATGCTGTAGTCATGTGGTGACTTTTCTGGGTTTTGACTGGATGTTATTGATCATAGCAGAAGTTCAGTGTAAGAAATACACTGAATACACTTGTCCCAAGCCATGTCTTGTCATTTTTACCATTTTGACACTTTTTTGTGAAATGGTAGGGGTACATTTGTACCCCGTTACCATTTCACAAAGGGGGAGGCCAGGATCTGGGGATCCCTTTGTTAAAGGGAGCTTTCCAGATTCTGATAAGCCCCCCGCCCGCAGACCCCCACAACCACCGGGCAAGGGTTTTGGGGATGAGGCCCTTGTCCCCGTCAATGTGGGGACAAGGTGCTTTGGGGGGGCTACCCCAAAGCACCCTCCCCATGTTGAGGGCATGTGGCTTGGTACAGTTCAGGAGGGGGGTGCTCTCTTGTCCCCCCTCTTTTCCTGCGGCCTGCCAGGTTGGGTGCTCGGATAAGGGTCTGGTATGAATTTTGGTGCGGGGTTCCCCTTAAAATCCATACCAGACCTAAAGGGTCTGGTTTGGATTTTGAGGGGGATCCTCACGCCATTTTTTAAAAAATTTTTGGTGTGGGGTTCCCCTTTATATCCATACCAGACCAGTAGGGCTTGGTATGGAATTTGGGGGACCCCCACGCAATTTTATTTTTTACATTTTGGTTCGGGGTTCCCCTTATTATTCTTACCAGACCCAAAGGGCCTGGTAATGGACTGTGGGGGAATCCCATGTCGTTTTTTTCAATGACTTTTATGTGTATTGCCGGGACTGACAATTCATTATAGCCGCGAGTACTTTTAAATGGCTTTTGTTCCTTTAGAAATGTAATTTTGTGCAGGGACTGTTGTAAACATGGGAAACGCGCCACTTTACAGGCATACTATAGACAACCCCAAGGTACGAAATTTAAAGGAATATTTCACTTTTATTGTTTCACTTTAAGCATTATTAAAATCACTGCTCCCAAAAAAACGTCCCTTTTTAAAAAATTTTTTTGCATTGATTTATGTCCCCTGGGGCAGGACCCAGGTCCCCAAACCCTTTTTATGACAATACCATGCATATAAGCCTTTAAAACTAGCACTTTTGATTTCTCCCATAGACTTTTAAAAGGTGTTCCATGGCTTTCGAATTTGCCGCGAACACCCCAAATTGTTCGCTATTCGGCCAACACCTGATGTTCGAGTCGAACTTACGTTCAACTTGAACATCGGGCTCATCCCTAGCTATCACACATAATGTTGCTAAGGGATTCATTTGCTAAAGCTAGAGAAGGAAAATTTTGTCATAATTCTGCAGAGGAACCAATCAGCTTCCAGGTTTTATTGCTAAAACTTAATTAAACAAGCTGAGGTTAGAAGCTGATTGGTTTCTCTACAGAATTGTGACAAATTTTGCCCTCTCTAGCTTTAGTAAATAAACCCCTAGTCAGTAACACCTCCCTGCATATAGGGGTTTATTTACTAAAGCTGGAGGGTGCAATATCAGATTCGCTTCTGCGTAGAAACCAATCGACTTCTAACTTCAGCTTGTTCAATTAAGCTTTGGCAATAAAACCTGGAACCTGATTGGTTTCTATGCAGATGTGAGTCTGATTTTGCACTCTCTAGCATTAGTAAATAAACCCCACAGTCAAAGGTTCCCAGTGCCTTCCTTACTTGTGCAATAAGTGATTTTGTTTTATTGAGCAGACATGTAATTGAGTTCTTAGGATCCTCTCCTCTCCATCTGCACGTCATGCACAAAATTTTCAATATAAAGTTAATGACACCCCCAAATCAGCTTGCAGAACACAGTGCGAACTGTGAAATCAGATGGAATTCCAGTGCGGACAAAAGAGGGTCCTGCACCAATTTGGTGCAAATGCGATTTTAGCCATACAAACTGTATGGCTCAATTTGCATTGCACAGACATCGCATGTGATGTGCACAGCAATGTGTAAGTGCAAACCCAGCCTTAATGAATAAAAGGGGTGCAAGCCTCTGTGGTAATTAGAAGTGATCAGTTCTCTGTTATGCTGTGACAGCAGACAGCACAGAGAATACAAGAGCCAGAGATGCATGCGCCGATCTCTCTGCCATCCCCTTGTGTAGTGTAATCAGTGCGTAGTCAGAGAGAGGAATGCCAGCTGTCTACAAAACAGACCTGACAGGAATATGCAGCAGTATTCTATATGGAAAACTGTCGTATTCCCTCTGTTAAAGAGGAAGTAAACCCTGATGGGTTTTACTTCCTCTTTTGTTCCCTGCAAAGTAAAAGGATAATGGGATAGTATGCATTACATAATTGCCCATTATGTGCCACTTACCTGCAAACTAAGCCTGCGATGTCCCAGCACATGCGTGACATCACTCCCGCGCATGCGTGCATACGCCGGCGGTCATGGCAGGGGCCCTATAAAAACGGCACAATCGTGCCCTTTCTTCAGTGTGCATGCATTAATGACGTCGGCACAAGCGTATATGGTAAATATCTCCTAAACCGTGCAGGTTTAGGAGATATTTCTAGTACCTACAGGTAAGCCTTATTATAGGCTCACCTGTAGGTAAAAGTGGTGTAACAGGGTTTACAACCACTTTAATTAACGCTGAAATAGAAACTGGCACAGATAGACCTAAAACAGGTCTATTTGCTTAGTTAATGTGGCGCACACCACTACTGATATTTTCCTGCTCCATTATAATGGAGCAGGTAGCTTAGTTAAAGCGGACCTTCAGTAATTTTTTTATATTTCCATCTATTAAATCTTCCACCCTTGTTGTTTTAGCTTTGGATAGTAAAGCATTTTGTTTCTGCCAATAAATGCCTTATACAGCCCACTTCCTGTTTCTTGTCTGGTAAAAAGCCTAGGCTTATGACATCATGCACAGCTTTCTCTTTCTCTCTCTTGTGGGAGTTTGCCTGGAAGGGAGGGGGATGAGTCATAAGAGGGCCAATGAGGGCTGCAGGGCTGCAGAGCTGAAGGTGTGCCTTTGTGTGTCTGTGTAAATCCAGGAAGTGAACAGGCATCAGCTTCAGCTGCCCACAGTTAAAATGGCTACAGCCAGACTTAGTAGAGGGAGATTTCTGCAGCATATTTGGCAAGTACAGATTTACGGTATATATAAAATAATATGCAAAGTGGTTGGAGTGAAGCTTCAGAATGGCAAAGATGTTTTTATTACAAATTATGTGAGCAGACTGCGGCTCCTCTTTAAAGTTTTACTAAACCCAGGACTCTGCATTCACTATATCTGGTCTCCCAAAGTACACAGAACATGGAAATGCAATAGTTTTAGTAAACATAAACTGCTAAATACCTTTTCTCATCAGCAGTATATAGCAGTCTTGTTACTTCTATCAGTGTCTGGTTAAAGCTTGTAGGAGGAGTTTTCATTCTCCCTTGATTTTCCTTTGAGGCTGCATGACCCCTGACCCTTTGTCTGGATAGTGCTGATTGGCCCTGTGCTGATCACATGCACTCTCCCAAGAAAAAAAAAAACTCTCTAGCAATACACATCAAACTGAGCATGTGCAGCTTTTTTCCAAGGCTCTGTTCTATCAGAAGATGGTTTGGAGACTGTGGAAGACAGGGAGAATCAGAGAAGACAGGATCAAACAGCCTTTTTACACAATGTGGAGGATTAACCCCTTAGGTTCCATAGTGAGTATAACAAGCATGCTTTACTGTATATACAGACTGATTTTACTGTTGTGGGTTTAGTAACACTTCCATTCCTCTGTAAGACTGTAAATTGAATATAAATATAGACACTATATTTTCACATTTGGCTTTCATAAGAAATGTCTGGATACATTTCTAAACCTACAGGATAAAATGTTCTGGGCTAGTAAATTAAATACTTTCCGTGTTATACATACTCATTCATCTTTACCAAGATAATGCCATCTTAGGCAGACGTGAAAGGTTAAAAGAGAGAACTACATAACTATACTATACTCACTATACTACCAACTATAGTGATTTAGCAATGCCCATTCGAGCAGCCCCCTAATCCATGCACCGACCCCTAATCTACATGCAGGGTACCAGACACATGGATTTCAATGGGGTTTCTTTTTTTTTGAAGCACATGATTAGAGCCTGAGACTCTAATTGGCTTCAAAAAAGGGTGGGCTCAGGGCGCAGAACACTGCACCCTGAGCCCACACAGTTGTGTGCTATTGTCTCCCTGATTCTCCTCCCGGCCAATCAGGAAGTGGGTCCTGAGATCTGATTGGCCAGGGAGCCTTAGGCCAATCGGGTCTCAGGACCCACTTCCTGTTCGAAAGCAGCCCTGCCCCAGATCCTCCTCATCTGCCTCCAAAGTCAAGGAGGCCTCTAATCACCACCTTTCCATCTATCTCCTGTGCAGGGGGGGTGATCGCCGCCTTCCTGTCCCTCTTTTGTGGGGGGATCTCCACCGTCTTGTCTGTCTCCTGCAGGTGGGGGGGGGGGTGGCGTTGGTTTGCAGCCCCCCCAAATATTGAGCACCAACCGCCACTGCATTCGAGTGATTTGGGTTAACACAGATGGTGAGTGTTCCTTGGCCTTGCATCTTTCTGCAGTGCGGTCAGACTCTCATTGAGATTAATGTAGTTCATTAATTGTTATTGGTTTCTTGTGTATACATATATACCATATATTTTAAGTGGTTGTCAGTTTGGCAAGATTTGTATATGCAAATATATGCATGTAGAAATTGTTTGTTCTGGTAATGGTGTTGATTGTATCTTTTATAGTTACACATGCTTTACAGCTTCTGAAGAAGCAGAAAAGCAAAATATGCCGAGCAACAAGCTTTGGAATAGCATAATATCTGTATACTGTACGTGTGTTATATATGTAAAAATAATTTTAATAAATGTTCTATTTGGGAGCAAGTACATGCCCCCATTTTTAATAATTTTAAATTAAATAAAGGATATATTTTTATAAAATGTATGTGTTATGGCACCATTAAAATCCATTTTCCTCGCTATCCCTAAAATGACATAACTGTAAGCTCAATGTGCTGGGTGCAGGCTGTTGAATAATCTTTTGTGCTGTTATTATTATTTTTTATAATATCCAACCATTTATTTCTTCAGTAACAGTGCCAAATCATTTTCTTTTTTTGTTTGTTCAGCTTCTGAAACATTCTTGATATCTGGCAGATGCAAAGCACAAAGCACAGAGAGCAAAAACAGAGTACTCCGAATCTCTTAAAGATTAAAAATGTAGCAAAGTATAAATATTTCAAATACCCTGGGGCTAGCATATGTACTGTCTTTAAGTAGACCTTTTTTTGATCTGAATCTGTTCTCACTGTTATATTGCATCCCAGCAATGTTTTCCCAGCAATGTCTTCCACTTCAACAGAGGGCCCTGAGTTGCAAGAAGAATGTTCTTGCCTGAAAGGTGAAAAAGAATACACTGTCTATGTGTTTACTTATGCTTTCCTAATCTTTGCCTTACTTGTTTTCCATAAAGTTGAACTAGCGTGTTCATCTTCACATTCCGAGTGCCAACATTAGTGCAGGTCAAATCTGGAGGGAAAATAAAGTTTTCAAGTTTTCCCCATAAATTTCAGTCTATGTAAACTTAATATTACAGCCATCTGCATGCCAGGTTTTATAAAACTTTATCATTATCCAAAGAACCATTACATGTTCCTGATTCACTCTATATGGAATGAATGAAAGAACATGCCTAAAACATAGGCCAGGAAATTAAAAAGGCGTTCCTCCATCCCCACAAATAAATTAAAAGTCATCAGCTACAAATACTGTAGCTGCTGACATTTAGTTTCAATATTTATGTATTGAGGATAAAATGAAGGAAGAAATATTAATACATTGTTAAACATATCAATACCATTAACAAGTAGTTGTAAAACCATAACATATAATTGAGTATGAAGAGATATATATTGACCAGAAGTGACCTAGAGAAGGCCTGGGGGGGAAGAAAGAGAAGGAACAGAGGAGAGGGGAGGAAGGGGAGGGGGGATGATGGGGAAGATGTGTGTGTGTGTGTGTGTGTGTGTGTGGGGGGGGTACTATTACTACTAATTACTTTGCCTATATAGTATCTAGTATCTAGGCTTAGAACTGAGCTCCAGGTGGAGTTCTGGGGTGATCATCATAGCAAGGTGTATCTAATTAGGTTTGGAGGGAGCAGTTAGGATGATTAAGCCATGGGGTCCAGTGGCGTTTAAATTTGGATATTAAAAGGTAAGCTCTAGCGAAGGAGTATTCATAGAAGGCATGCTTATTGAGAGTTAGAATAAAGGCAGTATAGTCGGGGGGGGGGTATAGAAAGTTCTCAGTTTTGGGCAATAGTTAGTCGGGCTGCTATGAAGATGTGTGTGATTATGGGGTGGAAGTTGGTTGGCCAGGAATTCATGTCTAAGCCTAGTAAATCAGATTTAGGGTTAGGTGATCTCTGTGTCCCAGTAATTAGCAAGAATACTCTGGACCAAAAGGCTTGGATGATAGGGCAGTGCCACCAGATTGGTTAATACAGGGGTCTTCAAACTATGGCCCTCCAGTTGTTCAGGAACTACAATTCCCATCATGCCTAGTCAAGTCTGTGAATGTCAATGTCAGTTTTACAATGCCTCATGGGAAGTGTAGTTTCACAACAGCTAGAGGGCCGTAGTTTGAAGATCCCTGGGTTAATGTACTTGGCTCTCCACACTGTCTCCAGCAAAGGGGAGAATGTTCTGGGTACATCTTCACTAGTTTGGAGGGTGTGAAGTACCAGTCATGCAGGAGTTTCTGTTGTAAAATGCAACAGGAGTAAGTTAAAGTTAAGAGGGATGCGGCTTGCCTGGAATCTGAGGAAGACATAAAGGAGAGAGCACTGTACCAAGTACATAATGTGGAGGGTTTTTCAGTAGGTGGAGAAGTAGATAAGAGGAAGTAAAAAGGTGAAAGTCCTTTGCAGTTAGTTTGGGGAGAATCAATATGTTCCAGGAGGCGTTGTACATGTTGTAAGGCGTGTTATATTTGGAGATATTTGTAAAACGTAGATCTTGGTATGAAATTGGTCAAGTATAGGTCTTGGAAGAATCGAAAAGTTGTACTAGAATATAGTAGAGAGATTGAATTAATCCCTGCAGATTTCCATGAAAGGAGGTTTAAGTCTGGTATAATACATTCCAATGAGCTTACAGCTGCTGGCTTTGAATATTAGGATACTTACCTGTCCAGGGTTCCCACAATGTCGGCACCCCAGCCATTTTTCGGATCGGCTCGCGGGTGCTGCCGCTGCCATTCATGGTAAGGGAGACCAGCATTGAAGCCTTTCGGCTTCACAGCCGGTTCCCTACTGCGCATTTGCAAAGTCTGCTGCACTTTCTAACTGGCCCGGAGGCAGA
This sequence comes from Aquarana catesbeiana, assembly GCF_042186555.1. Taxonomy (NCBI): domain Eukaryota; kingdom Metazoa; phylum Chordata; class Amphibia; order Anura; family Ranidae; genus Aquarana; species Aquarana catesbeiana. Next base: position 36,912,876 of record NC_133326.1, read on the forward strand.
GGAAAGAGGAGGGGGCCGAACTTCTGAGGGACAGCACTGCATCAAAAACAGTTACCCGTTCCCCCCTCCCCCCTGAAAGGTTCCAAATGTGGCACCGGAGGGGGTGAGGAAGCAGATAAGCGGAGATTCCACTTTTGGCTGGAACTTCTCTTTAACTAAGCTTCCTGCAACATTCTAATTATACAGGAAACTGTCAGAAGTGGCAGCGGCCACATTAACTAGGCAGATAGACCTGTTTCAGGTCTGACTGTGCCACCTGCACCAGTTTCAAAGTAAAATAGAAACTGGATCAGGCTCTGACCCTAATTAAAGGGGGACTGCAGTCTGCTCACATAATTTGTAATAAAAACCTATTTGCCATTCTGAAGCTTCCCTCCAACTACTTTGCATATTATTTTATATATACTGTGATTCTGTACTTGCCAAATATGCTGCAGAAATCTCCCTCCACTAAGTCTGGCTGCAGCCATTTTAACTGTGGGCAGCTGAAGCTGCTTTCTACTCACTTCCTGGATTTATACAGGCACACACACACATACACATATATACAGACATACAGACACACTCACACCACTGTTCACCTGCTCATTTCTCCTCTGTGGATGAATACAAATGGATCTCTGCAGTCTCCTGTTCTCTCCACCCTCATCCTACCCCCTCCAGCTCTGCAGCTCTGAGATTGGCCCTCTTATGACTCATCCCCCCTCCTTTGCTGGTAAACTCTTACGAGAGTGAGAGAGAAAGCTGTGCATGATGTCATAAGCCTAGGCTAATGACCAGACAAGAAACAGGAAGTGGGCTGTAGAAGGTGTTTACTGGCAGGAAAAAAAAATGTTTTACTATCCAAAGTTAAAGCAACAAGGGCAGAAGATTTAATAGATGGAAAGTTGAAAAAATGACTGAAGAGCCACTTTAACAGACGGAATGCAGCAGTATTCTATAAACGGAACTGCTGTAGATTCCAAGCAGGTAGAACTTGTTCTTTGGGAGGTGAGCTGTCAGCATTCAGCTTGCATTCCTCCCTCTGCATGTGCAGTGATTACAGTACATGAGCAGGGACAGCACAGGATTAACAACCCTTTTCCCTCTGAGCTGGGTATTTAATAGCTATATATTTAATTTATATATTTATTACAGGTACTTATAGCGCCATTCATTTACGCAACGCTTCACATATATACATTGCACATTCACATCAGTCCCTACCCTCAGGTTGGGTTCACACTTCTGCAATGTCAGACATCACATGTAATTCACACTGCATTGCTGTGCAGGTCACATGCGATATCTGTGCAATACGAATTCAGCTATACAGATTGTAATAAATAAGTGATAATGATAATCTCTCCGGAGCACCAAGTTGCTAAGGAGAATTATTTGGTTTGAAGGAATTTACATTGTATGCACTCCTGTTTTCTCAGCAACGCTAATAATTACAATAATAATTATTAGTCGGAATTCGTTATTTACAACCACACAGCTGTGCCTACAAAGGAAAATATGCATTGCGCTTAGAGGTGTACAAAAAAAGGAAAAGCAGCTTCCGGGGGCCATATTCATCTGCACATTTTACCCATATGTAAATGCATGTAAACGCGCATATGCATACATGAAATCATTCGAACAATTGTATGTGTATAAATGATATATGTGTCAGTACCAGGGACGTGCAGTCAGGGGAGGCAGGTGAGGCCATGAACATAAACAAAAAAAAAAGATTGACTTTGAGGGTAGTAGCTCGACGACCTGGAGTCACAGAGAAATTTGGGGTGTAGGTAGCTGAAGTCCTGTTCCGGAGATACAGGGCTTCTTGCGCAGCCTGTCAGAAGCTACATAAAGAGCAGCCAGTTCAAATACAAGCTGGCACACTCTGTTTGCAGCAGACTGATTGGTTGAGCTCACAGTGGGTCTCCTCACTTCTTGTCAGAGGCACTGAGCTCAATGGACAGCTTGGAGTCTTAGACCAATGGTAAAGTACCATTGGCCCAAGCTGTCCAATAAAAATGCTGCAGTGGAGGCACGCCTCTCACTGCAGTGTCATAGAAGGGGGGCATGTGCCTAAAAGAGAAATGCTCCCTTCCAGCAAAGCCCTCTTAACTACAAGGAAATACATGTGTTTATGGGTATAAGATTTGCCCACAATCCCATGTTTCTCTCACACAGTTAAGAGGGAGAATGAGAATCTGCAGCCTGCTGAGAAGGTACAAGCTAAGTCATATACTATTATGCAATATGTTATAAGATAATAATTTATTATTTATCTACTTACTTATTTACTGTGAAATTACTGGTTTGAAGTTATAACTTCAAACTTCAGTAGTTTGTCCATTAAGCCACCTGCTTGAGTACAGATTTTGAAAATATATTAAATTACCTTAAAAAACAATATATAATAATTATTTGTAAATTACTTACTTATGGTAATTAATCCCTTGCCACCCAGGTCAATTCTGACACTTCTCTCCTACTGTACATGTAAAAATCATTATTTTTTGCTAGAAAATTACTCCGAACGCCCAAACATTATAAATATTGTTTTAGCAGACACCCTAGGGAAAAAAATGTTGGTCGTTGCAACTTTTTATGTTACACGGTATTTGCGCAGCATTTTTTCAAACACATTTTTTTTGGAAAGAAACTGTTTCATGAATAAAAAAATAAATAAAATAAATAAACACTAAAGTTAGCCCAATTTTTTATACTATGAAAGATGATGTTACGCTGAGTAAATAGATACCTAACATGTCACACTTTAAAATTGCTCACACTTGTGAAATGACGCCAAACTTCAGTACTTAAAAATCTCCATAGGCGACCCTTTAACATTTTTTACAGGTTACATATTTAGAGTTACAAAGAAGATCTAGTGCTAGAATTATTGTTCTCACTCTAACGTTCGTGGCATATGTAACCTGTGTGTATCTGGCTCTGATACTAGCCAGTGCCTCACCAGCCACTGATCTCACCGCACATCCCTGGTCAGTACGCATCTAAGGGCAGTGAGCATGAGTACTTTAGGTGCACATTTTACTAAGGATCTTCTGCTAGCTCTGTCAGCAAGAAATTGCACTCCATGCAGAAAATATGAAGAGGTCTCTTAGAGGAAACTGCGCCCTAAGACCACATCCTACTTCTAAGTGTACTGGTCACTAACTGAAAAGTGCATTTTAACTGTCAGTGCATTTGCATGAGCAATTTGCAGTCAGAAAACAAAACGGAGTGAGCTCATTCAATTAATAGTGCATGGAGTAAAGTCAATGTGTAGTGATCTTTAGCAACCAATCGGAATTCACCTTGCTGGAGGCAGACCAGCACATTAAAGATTATCATCAGTTCCTATAAGGACTGCACTTTGAATTTATTGATTTCACCGAGTAATTCAGTTCCATGATCTGTTATTATAATAGCTTTCAGTTTTCATCTTGACTGGTGATCTTATTTACTCAGGGGCCAGAGTTGAATCTAGCTTCTCACTTCTGTCTGGTTGTTTTGCCATTCTGAATCACTGTGCAGAACACTTCTTAATTACTTTTCATTCTATATATTTTCCCTGTTTGTTGGAAAATTTCTGTGAGCTAAAGATAATGTAACCACCCAAACTACTTTAATTATTTGTGACAGTCTTTAGAGGCAATCTGCATAAAAGGTTGTAGATAATACAGTTTCTTGCGTCCCTTTTTTAAAATCTGTGTTGAATTAAAGTGGAAGTAAGTCGTATTTTTTACTTGTACCTACAGGAAAGCCTATAATAAGAGGCATGTTGAGTCAATGGAATATTTTATATTTTTCCACAAGTTTCGGGAAAATTCTTTTTTTTTTTTTTTTTTTTTTAATGCAAAGTTGTCACTAAATGATATATTGTTCAAACATGGCATGGTTATATGTGGAATTACACCCCACCACATGTGTGAGACTTTTTGGCAGTCTAACCGCATACAGGACCCGAAAACCAATCACCGCCTTCAGGCTTTCTAAGGGCGTAAATTTTTTATTTCACTCCTCGCTACCTATAACAGTTTCAGAGGCCATGAAATGCCTGGATAGCACAACCCCCCCCAAATGACCCCGTTTTGGAAAGTAGACACCCCAAGCTATTTGGTGAGAGGCATGTTGAGTAGAGGTGGGCATCTTCACTGGTCTCACGATTCGATTTGATTGCGATTATCTGGTCAACGATTCGATTCCGCGATGCATCACGATTACTGACAAACTTCCACTTCCGCTTGGGCCACCTAGGCGGTCCCCCCACCCTGCAATCTTCTGGGACACATCACAGGTCCCAAATTTTGCCCGGCCATTCAGGACAGTGCAGTGAGACATGCGCACCCAGCTGTGAAGCTGCAAGCTGTCAAAGCTGGATGCCCACAGTAGTATTGCCAGCGCCGTGGACAGGCGGGGGAGAGAAGGGAGGGTTTGGGTGGCCACGTCGCTGGATTGTGGGACAGGTGAGTGTCTTTTTATTAAAAGTCAGAAGATACACTTTTTTGTAGCTGCTGACTTTTAATAAACAAAAAATTTACTGGAACTCCGCTTTGATTTAAAAATAACCTAACTCCCTTAACCACTTCAGCCCCGGAAGATTTGGCTGCTGAATGACCAGGTCATTTTTTTGCAATACGGCACTGTGTTATTTTAACTGACAATTGTGTGGTCGTGCAACGTTGTACCCAAACAAAATTGACGTCCTTTTTTTTCCAACAAATAGAGCTTTCTTTTGGTGGTATTTGATCACCTCTGCGGTTTTTATTTTTTGCGCTATAAACAAAAAAAAAGCAACAATTTTGAAAAAAACACAATACTTTGTACTTTTTGCTATAATAAATATCCCCTGGAAGCCAATTGGCTACCATGCATAGATTCTGTGTGCTCCAGAATAGTAGTTGTGCACGGCTTTGATAGGAAAATTCTGCATATTCCTGCACTGCAGCACTCTGACCTTTGGGAAACTCTGACCCTTGGGTGAACTCTGACCTTGTCCTGTAATGGGTGCAATCAGTGTAGTCCTCCTCTAATGTCTGTACACAGGGTTGTGTCACCAATAAATCCCCCCCACACACGGACAGACTTTATTCTATGGATGTGGTTGATGCAGTCATCAGGGCAACTAAAGGACACCGATAGGACATCAGGTGCTGTTCCTATAACGAGGAGGATCTCTCACACACGGTATGACGAATGGACACACGTCATCCTACTCACATGGTGGCCCTCACATTGGGCTCGAAGGGACACAAACGGACTGCGATGGACTTCACCGATTTCAGCACCAGCCCCACTCCACTGACCACTGCCATCTTTCCCATACGCTGTCAGCAAGGCTACCAATCAGAGAGGAGACAGCAGACTCCTCCCTGCTACGCTGCCGGAGAGCATTCCGGGAAATGTAGTTGCGAAGCTGTTAGACAGCAGCGGGTGTGGCGAGTGGAGTGCAGCGGAGTGATATGTATTGTATTTGGGAAATCCGCTCTGCACTTCTTTCTCACAGGAATGATGAAGTTTATAAAGAAATCCCACCGCTCTGTAATAGTGTACAGAATGTGAGCAACCCCTCTGTACTCAGCAATGCACAGCTCCCTGATTCCTAGGGCACCTCCGATGTGACTGCCCGGCCCACCTCTCTGCTCTCTAGTCTCAGCTCCACCCGCCTCTCTTCTGATTTGATAGTGACAGTAAGCGGGCGGGGCTGAGAATTCTCCACTGCCTTGAGGAGAGCTGGAAGTGAGAGGAGAGAGGCGGGCATTGTACACAACAGGGGATACACTCGCAGCACTCTCCCGGGAGGGGCGGAGCAATGACGTCACCGGCAATCGATTTCTACAGTCGCATGTATCGATGCCGCATCAGGGACACTCGAATCGCGATGCATCGATGCAACGATTCATTTCAGCACCCCTAATGTTGAGTATTTTGCAGATTGTTCTTTTCTTTCTTCATTTTCAAAAACAAATGAGAGCTACAAAATACTCACCATGCCTCTTAGAAAATACCTCTGGGTGTCTACTTTCCAAACTGGGGTCATTTGGAGGGAGGGGGGAGTTGTACTATCTGGACATTTCAGGTCCTCCATAACTGTGATAGGTAGTGAGAAGTCAAATCACAATTTTACGCCTTTAGAAAGCCTGAAGGCGGTGCTTGGTTTTTGGGGTCCTGTACGCTGCTAGGCTCCCAAAAAGTCTCACACATGTGGTATCACCATTCTCAGGAGAAGCAGAAGAATGTATTTTGGGGTGTAATTCCACATATAACCATGCGATGTCTGAACACTATATAATTTAGTAACAACTTTATGTAAAAATAAAAAATAAAAATTGTAATTTTCCTAAAACTTGTGGCAAAATATAAAATATTCCCGTGGACATAACATGCCTCTCAGCAAATAGCTTGAAGTGTCTACTTTCCAAAATGGGATCATTTGGGCGGCATTGTGCTATCTGGGCATTTCATGGCCTCTGAAACTGTGATAGGTAGTGAGGAAGTGAAATCACCATTTTACGTCCTTAGAAATTCTGAAGGCGGTAATTGGTTTTCGGGGTCCTGTACACGGCTAGGCTCCCAAAAAGTCTCACACATGTGGTATCCCCGTACTCTAAGAAGCAGCAGAATGTATTTTGGGGTGAAATTCCACATATGCCCATGGCATGTCTGAGCAATATATAATTTAGTGACAACTTTGTGCAAAAAATAAAAAGTTTATAATTTTCCCGCAACTTGTGACAAAATATAAAATATTCAATGGACTCAACATGCCTATCAGCAAATAGCTGGGGGTGTCTATTTTCCAAAAAGGGGTAATTTGGGGGGGGTTAAACTGTCCTGGCATTCTATGCATAACATTAGAAACTTATGTCGGGGCGTGTCCGGACGTCGAGGTGGGTGGACGTGCTGCAGAGGAGCTCCGCCGAGCCCTCTGCAATCTAGTGCCATCCGGAGCTCATACAGCACATAATCCTTCCCCAGGTGTGTTCCACGATTGCCGGGTGCTAGCTGCACTGCTCCCGGGGTCAATTGACCAGTTCAGCCGGCGGATTGAGTGGATCTCGGGCCACGGCCGGCCCTGTACTAGACGCCGGCCGCCATCTTGCGACCTACAAGACAGCCGGCATCCCCGGACTCGCGTACCGCGAACGGCGGTGCGGAGGGCGATCTGCCGGCCTATAACCAAGACTGCTGACTCAGGAGCTGACCGGACTGAGAGGGGACCCAGGACCCTGTAGAAGCATCCGAGGAAATAGGCCCAGGACACCCGCGGCCTACAGCAGATCAGAGGCCTGTGAGGCCTCCAGCACTACCGGACTATAGTACCGCAATCGGGGGTACAGGGGACACCCAGCTCACGGCCATACACAGTGGACACCCCTCTACTGACCTCAGAGACTCAGGTACAGGTGCTTTTTGTTTTTTGGGGACATCCAGCACCAGCCGCCATCTTGTGGCCTAACAGTGAAGAGGGGCCCACACTTTAAAGTACTGAGTCATAATTAGACTGCGCTCTCCTCCCTGTACGCACCCAGCACTAAGAATTTACGTCCGCGCTGACAGGAGGACATTGCTGCTCGCTCGGGCCTGTCCCTTCCCCTCCCCGTCCCCCTCATTTTTGTGGAGGCTGGGGGGTTTTGATAGAGAACAAACGACCATGGATGGCTGAAGCCGCACACCCCTGAGTCCCGTGCCATCCCGACAGCTACAGGCTATCCCCGTAATACAGCACACCTGCGTTTTACATGGCAGAAGCTAGCTCACACTCCTCGGAGCTTACAGACCCTCAACAAGGCACCATACAGAGGTATCTACTTAGAACAGCGCCGACTGATCCCCGGACCCCCAAAGACAAGATGGCGCCCGGCCGCGGCCCGGGGAAGACCAAGCCGCCCACCGCCACTCCCGCAGCAGCCTCCATGACAGAAGACACAAATGAAAAACTCCAAGATTCCAGAGGAGAGACATCAGCCTCCTCTACAAGGTCAGTCACATCGCAAGACACAGACATCGGGGAATTCCAGACAACCCCTCATCCCTTATTGGGAGTACCCATTAGAACGGAAGCTACAGCCCTCCTCTCTGCCTTCAGAACTGATTTTGAATCATGGGCAAGCAAGATGGAGGATTCCCTACAAGTAGAGCTAAACGCTCTGAGACAAAAAGTCACGGCTAATGAGGAAGCGGTATCGGTCTTAACCACTGCTCAGGATGACCATGAGGCACGTATAACAGCTCTTGAATCTGCATCCGCGGCACATATCCGTCGCCTACGCCACCAGCAGCTCCGCATAGAAGACAGCAAAAACCGCAGTCGTAGAAACAATATTAGACTGCAAGGTCTACCTGAGGCAACATCGGGAGCAGAACTGAAACCCACTGTCATATCCATCCTCAACAAAGTGCTGGGAAGAGAGGCAGCAACACCAATTGAATTGGATCGTGTTCACAGGGTGGGCGGGCCAGGGGGGGCCCGAGATGGTCGCCCCCGCGATGTCCTATGTCGGGTCCACTATTACACCTTAAAAGAGGAGATCATGCGAAAAGCATGGAACGTGGGCCCAGTGGACTTCTTTGGAGCCTCTATTCACCTATACCCTGACTTGTCTCGCAATACGCTATACATGCATCGAGTGGTGCGCCCTCTACTAGACCTTATACGGCAAGCCGGTGCCTCCTATACATGGGGTCACCCCTTCAGCATCAAGGTAACACGGGGAGACAGCAGGTTCACGCTCTCCGATCCAGATCAACTACCTGACTTTTTCCTATTCATTGAGCAAGAGCCGGTAGACATCTTGAACTGGCTGGACTCTCCAGATGACGGATCGAGACAGTTGGGACTTGGTCCACTCCCACAGCGCCGCAGACAACCTAGGTCTAGGTCAGTCTCTTCTGGCCCAGGGATGAGACGACCTACCTCTCCAGAGGATTAAACCAGAAGTTGGTAGGAGACGGACAGCTGGGGTTGTTATGCAAAGTTACCCCTATTTTTGAGTTATACTTTTTTACCCTAAAGCTCAATACTCCCGGAAAACTTGGTAAAAGACGTAGTGAAAACAGGGGTCGGACCTATTGGCTCTTTTCCTGCTCTTTGGCAATTTACTATATGGCTGGGGTTCGGGAGAGAACATAGCCTATGGTCACCTTGGGACTCTCACTATGAAGGGCATCAGGTACTGCTACAATACACCAACGTTTTTTTATAAAATGTTCTGCTTTGTGTCAGATTGTTCCCTCTTGCCCCCTTCCTCTGTGGGGTGCGATGGGGGTGTGTGGCGGGAGTGGGGGATGCTACTCCGGAGGGAGGTGTGGCCTCCGGTCTTAATTAATCTCCGCCTTAGGAGAATGTAAGTTTAAAAGGCGCCACGCAGGGTGCCCCCTCGGGTGGATCCCCTGCTCCTCCCTATGTAGTCTGTGCAGTTCTTCCGGCTCCACGTGACTATCTTGATAGTTATAATGATTCATGAAGCCACACATGAATTCATGAAGTCACACGTGAATTGCCACCATCCCTTGATAATGTGTAAATAACCTAAAAAAATTGGATTTTATGGGCAATAAAAAATATACATAAATTACGCAAAAAATTGTATTTATTTATAAAAAATTTGTTAAAAAGTCTCTCATGTTGAAATTACATTACATCATTGAAACAGTGTAAACATGACACACTGGACTGGACTACCACTTTATGGTTCAAAAAACTATTTTGAACCATAAAGTGGAAGTCCCAGTCTACTTGCTGCTCCCTTTAATTTTTAACAAATATTCTATAAATAAATAAATTTTTTTGCATAATTTTTGTATATTTTTTTATTGCCCATAAAATCCAATTTTTTTAGGTTATTACACACGTGACTATTTTTCCCCTCGTAAACCATAAAACTATATGTATAGCCTGTTGCCCTGTCACAGAGCTTATACATCTTGACCCCATATCTGGCACGTTTGCTGGGAAGATACTGTTTGATAGACAAGCGGCCAGAAAACGTAATCAGTGACTCATCAACGCAGACAACTTGATCGGGAGTAAGCAAGGCTGCAAACTGTTGGTTGAAGTGGTTTAAGAGGGGCTGAATTTGGTGGAGCCGATCGTATCCAGGGTCATCCGAGGACGACAGAGTTAATGTGTCATTGAAATGCAAGATCTGCTTGTATCGTGTCCTGGTCATGGAGGCAGAAAACACGGGCATATGGTGAATTGGGTCAGTGGACCAATATGACCACAACTCACTTTTTTAAACTATGCCCATGAGGAGGGATAGGCCCAGGAAGGTCTTCAATTCGGAGACCATAATAGGTCTCCAATCTCTGGCAAGGGCCAACTGGGGATTAGCGGCGATGAATTGAACAGCATACAAATTGCTTTGGTCTGCAACAGATCTATAGAGATCTTCCGTGAAAAACAGCGAATAAAAATCGAGTGACGTAAAATCAACTGTTTCCACCTGAATTCCGGGTTGGCCGGTGAATGGGGGAAATACGGGTGTTGCAGAAGTGGTGGGCTTCCAATTCTGATTGGGAAATGCAGCAGGAAGGGCACTATGGGCTCAACGGGTCTGTGTTTGTCTTCTTGGTGGCAGCGAGACACTACTTGTGCTAGCCACCTCACCAGCTTGAACTGCACTTATGGGACTCGCCACGTCACCACGTGATACTGCAGTGCTGGATGTACTACCAGGATGTACTAGGCCGCTGGTGCTTGCCAGTTCACCAGAAGGATGAGTGGCACTAGTACTGGCTCTCTGCTCCATGCGGGAGCCCTGAGGTTCTTGCACCTCAACAACAGCAGAAGAACAGGTTGGGTATGCCTGACCTTAGCAGGGACCACTACTCCATCGTCAGAGCTATTTGTCAGGGTGCCGCTGCTGTCTACAGGATCGTATTCTGAGCCAGAATCGGACAGAGGGGTGACTTCCTCTTCACTCTCATCTGTCAGGCGCAGAAACGTATAGGCCTCTTCACTTCTGTACCTTCGATTGGACATTTTGGCATCTAAATTTACTGGTACACTAGTGAGACTCACAGGAAAAAAGAGCACCTTACTGTCAGCGACTGCTTCAAACGCTACCATAAAAACTGTTAGCATTCGCAGGGATCAGGCCTGACTCTGCGAATGCTGCAGTTATGTGTTTAGTGTTTTGTAAGTGATAGTGATCGATTGATACTGCACTTGGGTGGGCTGGGCTTGGCGGAGGGGCTAAACGCAGGTGCTAGCAGGTATATGGGCTGATCCTGCTAACGCTGCATTTTTGGGAACCCTAAACTATTGGGGACGCTAATATAGTTCTGATCAGATCAAAGATATTGATCTGTTCAGACAGTATACTACTAAGGGAGGTGTATGGTGCCTGCGTGGGTGTTAGCGCTACTGGCACTAATCTAACGCTGCCTGGGGTGACGCAGACCCTGACTGACACTAAAAACTGATATCACCTGCCGGGTGATTAGGGGGTTAAACCCTTATTTAGGTAATATACAGCAAATACCCTGACGCTATAAAAAATAACTGACTAACCAGCATCAACTGTGACACTAATACGGTGATCACTGGTGACAGGGAGTGATCAACCTTAAACCTTTATTAGGGGGGTTTAGGGGAGTCCCTAGACCTATCTGGGCCTACTACTAAGTACCCTAACACTGAATACTGTCACAAATGACACCAGTACAGTGATCAAAGAAAAATATGAACACTGCACTGGGTGACACAGTGACAGGGAGTGAAGGGGTTAACTGTGGGGGGGGGGCGATCGGGGGGTGATCAGGGGGTGACAAGTGTGCCTGTGTGTACTGTGTCAGTGTAGTGTTGGTGCAACTTACTCTGAGATGTCTTCTCTCCTCTCTCTGGAACGAAAAGAGTTCCACTAGGGGAGATGACATCACTTCCCCCACCAGGTCCAGGCCAGAAATCATTGGCCTGGGCCTGGAGACTGATCGGTTCTGAAGCGAATCCGATCGTCGCGGCTGCCGTAAGGTAACGTCACTTCGCCCAGCTGAGCCAACCTGCCGCAGTACAACTGCGGCGGCTGGTCCGGAACTAGTTAAAGTGGTTGGAAAGTCAGAAGGTTTTTTATCTTAATGCATTCTATTCATTAAAGCGGAGTTCCGCTTAAAAAAAAAAAAAATTAAAAGTCAGCAGCTACAAATACTGCAGCTGCTGACTTTTAATAATCGACCACCTACCTGTCCCAGGGTCCAGCGATGCGGGGGAACGAAGCCCTGCTCATCTCCCTCTCCTCTCTGTGGCACCAGCATAGTCACTGTGATGTGTTCCAGATGATTGCCAAGAAGGGGGGGGCTGATCTCCCTTCTGGTGCCGTGGTGTGCTGGGAGGAAGTGGGAGCTGGAACCCTCAAAAAAAAGGGTATCCGCTCCCCCCCCCCACCAAAAAAATGATATGCCAATTGTGGCATGTCAGGGAATCACCTACCCTGAAAGCGAAAGTTCCATTTTTGGGTGGAACTCCGCTTTAAGACAAAAAGCCTTCTGTGTGTAGCAGCCGCCCCAGCCCCCCTAATACTTACGTGAGCCCCATCTCTGTCTAGTGATGTCCACGAGCATATCAGCCGTCCAAGTCTCTCCCTCTTGATTGGCTCGGACACAGCAGTAGGTGAATTTGGCACCCGCTGCTGTCAATCAACGTCAGTCAGCCAATCAGGAGACTGCGAGGGGGCAGGGCGGGGCCGCAGTTCCATGTCTGAACAGACACAAGGAGCTGTGACTCGGCTGGGGTTCCCCCATAGCAAGCTGCTTGCTGTGGGGGCACTCGACAGGAGGGAGGGGCCAGGTGCACCAAATAGACAGCCGAGAAGAGGAAGATCTGGCTGCTCTGTGCAAAGTATAACATACATAGTTACATAGTAGGTGAGGTTGAAAAAAGACACAAGTCCATCAAGTCCAACCTATGTGTGTGATTATGTGTCAGTATTACATTACATATCCCTGTATATTGCGGTCATTCAGGTGATTATCTAATAGTTTCTTGAAGCTATCAATGCTCCCCGCTGAGACCACCGCCTGTGGAAGGGAATTCCACATCCTTGCCGCTCTTACAGTAAAGAACCCTCTACGTAGTTTAAGGTTAAACCTCTTTTCTTCTAATTGTAATGAGTGGCCACGAGTCTTATTAAACTCTCTTCTGCGAAAAAGTTTTATCCCTATTGTGGGGTCACCAGTACAGTATTTGTAAATTGAAATCATATCCCCTCTCAAGCGTCTCTTCTCCAGAGAGAATAAGTTCAGTGCTCGCAACCTTTCCTCATAACTAAGATCCTCCAGACCCTTTATTAGCTTTGTTGCCCTTCTTTGTACTCGCTCCATTTCCAGTACGTCCCTCCTGAGGACTGGTGCCCAGAACTGGACAGCATACTCCAGGTGCGGGCGGACCAGAGCCTTGTAGAGTGGGAGAATTATCGTTTTATCTCTGCAGTTGATCCCCCTTTTAATGCATGCCAATATTCTGTTTGCTTTATTAGCAGCAGCTTGGCATTGCATGCCATTGCTGAGCCTATCATCCAGTAGGACCCCCAAGTCCTTTTCCATCCTAGATTCCCCCAGAGGTTCTCCCCCCAGTGTATAGATTGCATTCATATTTTTGACACCCAAATGCATTATTTTACATTTTTCTACATTGAACCTCATTTGCCATGTAGTCGCCCACCCCAGTAATTTGTTCAGGTCTTTTTGCAAGATTTCCACATCCTGCGGAGAAGTTATTGCCCTGCTTAGCTTAGTATCGTCTGCAAATACAGAGATGGAACTGTTTATCCCATCCTCCAGGTCGTTTATGAACAAATTAAATAGGATTGGTCCCAGCACAGAACCCTGGGGGACCCCACTACCCACCCCTGACCATTCTGAGTACTCCCCATTTATCACCACCCTCTGAACACGCCCTTGTAGCCAGTTTTCAATCCATGTACTCACCCTATGGTCCATGCCAACGCACCTTATTTTGTACAGTAAACGTTTATGGGGAACTGTGTCAAATGCTTTTGCAAAATCCAGATACACCACGTCTACGGGCCTTCCTTTATCTAGATGGCAACTCACCTCCTCATAGAAGGTTAATAGATTGGTTTGGCAAGAACGATTCTTCATGAATCCATGCTGATTACTGCTAATGATATCATTCTTATTACTAAAATCTTGTATATAGTCCCTTATCATCCCCTCCAAGAGTTTACATACTATTGATGTTAGGCTAACTGGTCTGTAATTCCCAGGGATGTTTTTTGGGCCCTTTTTAAATATTGGTGCTACGTTGGCTTTTCTCTAATCAGCTGGTACCATTCCAGTCAATAGACTGTCTGTAAAAATTAGGAACAACGGTCTGGCAATTACCTGACTGAGTTCCCTAAGTACCCTCGGATGCAAGCCATCTGGTCCCGGTGATTTATTAATGTTAAGTTTCTCAAGTCTAATTTTAATTCCGTCCTCTGTTAACCATGTAGGTGCTTCCTGTGTTGTGTCATGAGGATAAACACTGCAGTTTTGGTTACTGAAGCCCCCCGATTCACTCGTGAAGACTGAGGAGAAGAATAAATTCAATACCTCTGCCATCTCCCCATCCTTTGTAACCAGATGTCCTTCCTCATTCTTTATGGGGCCAATATGGTCTGTCCTCCCTTTTTTACTGTTTACATACTTAAAGAATTTCTTGGGATTTTTTTTGCTCTCCTCCGCTATGTGTCTTTCATGTTCTATCTTAGCCATCCTAATTGCACCCTTACATTTCTTATTGCATTCTTTATAAATTCTGAATGCTGTGGATGATCCCTCAACCTTGTATTTTTTGAAGGCCTTCTCCTTTGCTTTTATATGCATTTTTACATTGGAGTTAAGCCATCCAGGATGTTTGTTCGCTCTTTTAAATTTATTACCCAATGGGATACATTGGCTAATGCCCTTATTTAATATGCTCTTAAAGCAAACCCATCTCTCCTCTGTATTCTTTGTTCCTAATATTTTATCCCAATTTATGCCTTTTAGCCAGGTTTGTAGTTTAGGGAAGTTGGCTCTTTTGAAATTCAGTGTCTTTGTGTTCCCTTCATGTCTCATATTTGTGTGATTTATACTGAAACTAATTGACCTGTGATCGCTGTTACCTAAATTGCACCGTATTTCCACATCTGTTATCAGGTCTGTATTGTTGGTAATCAGTAGATCTAGTAATGTTTTATTTCTAGTTGGTGCGTCTACCATCTGACCCATAAAATTGTCCTGCAAGACATTAAGGAACTGGCGAGCCTTAAATGAATGCGCGGTTCCCTCCGCCCAGTCTATGTCTGGATAATTAAAATCCCCCATTATGATAACACTTCCCATCCTTGCTGCTAATCCAATTTGTGATAGGAGATCCGTCTCCACTTCCTCCCTCAGGTTAGGGGACCTATAGCATACTCCCAGTATTATTTTCCCCTTAGCTTCATCCCTTTGGAGCTCTACCCATAAAGATTCCACCTCCTCCCTAGCCCCCTCAGTGATGTCATCTCTCACATTCACTTGTACATTATTCTTGATATATAGGCATACCCCTCCCCCTTTTTTACCCTCTCTATCCTTGCGGTATAGGGTATACCCTTGAATGTTTGCCAGCCAATCATGAGAGCTGTTGAACCAGGTCTCTGAAATTCCCACAAAATCCAAATCCTCCTTGTACAACAGTATCTCTAGTTCACCCATCTTGTCCGCCAGGCTCCTGGCATTGGTGAACATGCCACATAGTTTAGACCGGTCGCATATTGTCCTCGTATTGGGTGTTTCAAGATTGCAACTTGGACTTGCTACTATACTCACCTTGCGTTTTTGTGCTTTGGTTAACCTACCACTAATGCCCCCAATATTACCCTCTGGAGTATCTTCCGCGCTGGCTATCACTGTCTCTGGACCCTCCCCCCCATCTCCTAGTTTAAAAACCCCTCTAACTTTTTGGCCATCTTCATTCCCAGCAGATCTGCACCCTCCTCATTTAGGTGCAGTCCGTCCCTTCTATAGTACCGGTTACCGACTGAGAAGTCGGCCCAGTCCTCCAGGAACCCAAACCCCTCCTTACTACACCAGCTCTTCAGCCACTTGTTTACTTCCCTAATCTCCCTCTGCCTCTCTGGTGTGGCTCGATGTACCGGTAGTATTCCTGAGAACACTACCTTGGAGGTCCTTTTCCTCAATTTAGCTCCTAAGTCCCTAAAATCGTTCTTTAGGACACTCCATCTGCCTCTGACTTTGTCATTGGTGCCAACGTGCACCATGACAGCCGGGTCTTCCCCAGCCCCTCCCAGTAATCTGTCCACAAGATCCGTGATGTGCCGAACCCGAGCGCCCGGTAGACAACATACTGTTCGGCGCTTCAGGTCTTGGTTACAGATTGCCTTTTTGTCCTTCTAAGAATTGAGTCCCATACCACCAGAATCTGTCTTTCCTTTCCCTTTGCTGCCCCCCCACTCTCACTGGAGGAGTTCTTCCCCTGGCAGCTAGGAGAGTCCCTCAACTCCAGCAGTGCTGGTCCCTGACTGGTTACACCAATGTCACTCAATGGAGCGTACTTATTGGGATGCTCCAGTCCTGGATCGGCCTCCCTGGCACTTCCCCCTCTACCCCTCCTGACTGTCACCCATCTACTCTTTGCTAGTGCCTGCACCTCTTTGTCTCCAACCGGCTCTGTGCTGGCCCCTGCCGGCACCTGCCGTGTACGTTCCTGGCTCACCTTTAGTATGGAGGGACTTCTCAGTGCTGACAGTTGCTTCCCCAGATTCAGAACCTGGGCTTCCAGGGAAACAATGTGCTTACATTTTGCACAGCAGTATTCGCCCTCGATCGGATGATCAAGGAACACATACATGCGGCAAGATGTACAAAGAGTCGCCTCTCCACACCCGCCGGGCATCGTACCTATTAAATTTAGTGAGGATTTGGGGATTTTACCCTGTCCAAATTACCTAACAACTAGCTTCCTGGCACTAATACTCAAGACAATACACAGGTACACGATACACAAGTACTAACGATCCACACACACTACTCAGACAACACTCAGATACTCACACTACACAGGTACTATGACCCCTGTTATAACCTCCTGTTTTAAACACTTGTTTATAACTCCCACTTAATCCAGCTCCACTTACACCAAGCTCCACAGCTTCAAATTGAGCACGCTCAACTGAGTCCTACAACAAGTTAAATAGGCACCTGGGAGCAATTAACCACACCCCTTAATTGATAGACTGATGAAACAGAAAAAAAAAAAAAAAAAAAAAAAGCTATTTAAAAAGTGACAGCAAAAGGCAAGTTAAAAACTAAAAGGAAAAGTCCCCAAAATGCAACCCAGCAAACACCAACAGACAGCAGCAATACACACACCAACAGACAGCAGCAATACACACACCAACAGACAGCAGCAATACACACACCAACAGTACACACACCAACAGACAGCAGCAAACACACACCAGCAAACACCAACAGACAGCAAGACTTGTATACTCTAACACTTGTTTATAACTCCCACTTAATCCAGCTCCACTTACACCAAGCTCCACAGCTTCAAACTGAGCACGCTCAACTGAGTCCTACAACAAGTTAAATAGGCACCTGGGAGCAATTAACCACACCCCTTAATTGATAGACTGATGAAACAGAAAAAAAAAAAAAAAAAATAGCTATTTAAAAAGTGACAGCAAAAGGCAAGTTAAAAACTAAAAGGAAAAGTCCCCAAAATGCAACCCAGCAAACACCAACAGACAGCAGCAATACACACACCAACAGACAGCAGCAATACACACACCAACAGACAGCAGCAATACACACACCAACAGACAGCAGCAATACACACACCAACTGACAGCAGCAAACACACACCAACAGACAGGAGCAATACACACACCAACTGACAGCAGCAAACACACATCAGCAGACAGCAAACACCAACAGACAGCAAGACTTGTATACTCTAACACTTGTTTATAACTCCCACTTAATCCAGCTCCACTTACACCAAGCTCCACAGCTTCAAACTGAGCAGTCACTGTTTACGGCACAGGGCTCTGGAGGAATGGCATACCCGTGCCGCATACGCCACGTGCTGTTTTTCTAAAGTAGATATCTCCTAAATGGTACACGTTTAGGAGGTATTTACTGCACCTATAGGTAAGCCTTATTATAGTTAAAAGCAATAAATATTTTTAAATAAAAAGTCTTTCAATATTGCAGCAGCGCTTCATGTTCAGATCACCGGGACACACTTTCATATATAGTTCATTATATGAAAACAAATATTGCGGTGAGGATCCTTGATGTTCTGTATTGCTGTATTTTAAGAGCTGCTTCCTGGAGGCTCTTCCACGAAGCAGCCTCCAGGAAGCAGCTCTTAAAATACAGCAAGTAGTGCTAGGTGTGGTGGTGAGGAGGAGTTGATGAATACACCTGTCTTGAAGAGTTGTGAGTCTGCTGGAGGCTGCTAAAAAGATCCAACAAGGACTGTTAAACCAATTGGGACAAAGACCCATCCATGAACTCTACCGAGGGTAATGCTGACATCTGGTGGTCGTTTTAGAAGCGGTGCAGACCTATTATTACCATTCAAAGCTGATGTTTGCTGGATCTCTGGTGAGTGCAATTTCATTAGGGGTTCTCCGCACGTGGTGTAACGCTTGGTGGAAGAAATACCCTATCTCACAGAACATATAGGATCCTCATCGCAATATTTGTTTTCATATAATGAACTATATATGAAAGTGTGTCCTGGCGATCTGGACATGAAGCGCTGCTGCAATATTGAAAGACTTTTTATTTAAAAATATTTATTGCTTTTTTTTTTTTTTTTTAAATTAAAACGTTTTTATTTCCCAAAAAAACAAAAAATAATTATACAATTTTCCAATGCACATTATGTCTTTTGTTCAGCACAATTATTATACATATTACTCATGTAGGTAAAAGCCAGAAGTCACTAGTCAATTATAAAGACTGTTACAAAGTGGCAATACAGCAGATCTTTTGGGGTATCAATGCATCATGTGCTATTATACAGATTTAAAGAGAATGGGCTGTATGGTACAAGTCCAGTAGGGTGGTACGTCAGAGAGGGAGATGTGCTCTGCAGTGCTACACACATGTGTCAGTTGTATTAAGCCTGAGGTCCCAGACCTTATTATATTTTGCAGAGCACCCTCTATTAATGTAGACACATTTCTTATAGGGCAGTGTGCTATTAACCTCAGTTTTCCAGTCAGATAATCTAGGGGGAACCTGTCTCATCCAGAGTTTGGCAATAGTTTTCCGGGCAGAAAATAGGGTCTCCTGCATAAAAGTTTTGGTGTATTTGTCAGTGTCGGCATCTGGGAAAATACCCAGT
Source organism: Aquarana catesbeiana (assembly GCF_042186555.1). Taxonomy (NCBI): domain Eukaryota; kingdom Metazoa; phylum Chordata; class Amphibia; order Anura; family Ranidae; genus Aquarana; species Aquarana catesbeiana. Next base: position 36,932,212 of record NC_133326.1, read on the forward strand.
AAGCATGGTTTGGGGTCTAGGGTTAGCGGAGATCCCATATTGTCAATAAGAAAATCTATCACTTGTTTCCAGAAGCCCTGTATGTAGGGGCAGGACCACAGGAGGTGGTAGAATGTGCCTATTTCTCGACTGAAAGATATTTATTGCTTTTAACCATAATCTTTCTTTTAAATAGCTGCTTCTATACTGCTGGTGGTTTTGTACTAGGTGCGGAGCGATGTTTTGATAGGTGGGCACGTAGAACATCCCTTGTATATAAGCCTTATTATAGGCTTACCTATAGGTAAAAATCAACCAAGGGAGTTTACTTCCACTTTAATAAAAAAATGTATGCCCACTTCTGCATTACTTTTGGTTCAGTCCTCATATTATAGTACATATTATATACGGTATATACATTTTTGCTATGCAAAAAAGCTACTTTTGTAATATGCACAGTATATTTTACACCAGCTGAAATGTATGCAGAATGGTACACGTATATGCTGTTTTTTTTGCAAGCTTACTGCATAACAAAGCATACGTGAGAACTAAGCCATTGAAAAATATTGACGCAGATGTTGTAACATGTTTTAGACCCCTTTCACACTGGGGCGTTTTTCAGGCGCTTTAGCGTTAAAAAAAAGTGCCTGTAAAGCGCCTGAAAGAAGCCTCATCTGCAGTCCCAATGTGAAAGCCCGAGTGCTTTCACACTGGGGTGCTGCGCTGGCAGGGCATCAAAAAAAGTCCTGCAAGCAGCTTCTTTTCAGCGCTTTCATGTTTTTGCCACCGGGCTGGGTGCACAGATGTCCCGAGCCCTTTCACACTGCCAGCCCCGAAAAACGCCCCAGTGTGAAAGGGGTCTTAAGCAGCGCTTTACCAGCGTTTTTCGGGCGCTGGCAGTGTGAAAGGGCTCGGGCTTTCACATTGGGATTGCAGAGGAGGGTTCTTTCAGGTGCTTTACAGGCACTTTTTTTAAACGCTAAAGCGCCTGAAAAACGCCCCAGTGTGAAAGGGGCCTTATGGACTCCCCTTCTTTTTAAATGTTAAAATATGATCAAAAGTATAAATGGAACCTCGGATAGTTATACGATCATAGGCAGACTTTATTTTCTAGTACAACCCAGAAATTTTATTGAACATTTAAAGTAATTGTAAACGATCACCTTGTAAAACAAACCATTCGGTTTAGAATAAAAATAGAATGCAAAACATTTTTGTATAGATAAAAAAAAAAAAAAAATTATACATATCTTTTTTTTTTCTTTTTTTTATAAGTGATCACATTTCCTCTGAGCATACTGAATTCCCAGAATAGCTCGAGAACTGACCATGGTGTGCTCTCCTGCTTAGTGTGGTCAGTTTTTGATAAGAAAGCAGAGAGACTGGAAGGAACACAACAGGAACAAGTACATGGTACAGCAGGCACGTATCAGGAATATGAAGTATTGGGGTAACAAACGCTTTAATTCTACTACTAATGATTGTATCTATAAACAAAATTTCTTTTCCGTTGCACATTTATTGCATGTTATACCAACTTGTCTGCTGTTCTTTTTTCACATCTAAGCAAAGGCAACTCTAAAGATATCATAGGGGCGAATTTACTAAAGGCAAATAGACTGTGCACTTTGCAAGTGCAGTTGCTCTAGAGCTTGGTAAATGAGCAGAAGCTCTGCTGACTTCCATCAGTCAATCATGTGCAAGCAAAAATGCTGTTTTTTTATTTATTTTACTTGCACATGATTGGGTACTCGCAAAGTGAAGTCTTGCCTCATTTACTAAATTCCAGAGCAACTGCACTTTGCAAAGTGAATAGTCTATTTGTCTTTAGTAAATCAACCCCAATGTGTCAATAAGGTGCAATGGGATCCTTCCTGGAATTAGCTGAGAATTCGACAGAATAATTGCTACTACCTGTTTGCACAAAAAGTCAAAGGTTCATATGAAGGCAAAATAAAAAACTTGTAATATTCTCTGACAAGATATCAGGTGACAGGAGGGACAGTAGACAGATACTATTATATTACTTTTCAATTAATGGCATAGTTCTCAGCAGCATGAATACCCCTAAATATATAACACTATTTGTAGATGATCACTTTGTTACTTCTAGTTAAAATGTCAGGTTTATTTTATTTTGTAATAAAAAGTTGGATCGAAATGCTCTATCATTTATTGATGAAGCCTGTGGAGTAGAATGATCTCACAAAGCAATCTAAGGTGAAAATGCCACAGCTGTTCAAAGCACTCAACATTACTACATTTATATTAACCAATACAAACCG